>NW_021853570.1:657013-675775 GCF_003651465.1 Formica exsecta
TTTTTTTTTTTTGCAACATTACAGTATACAATGTCAATATTATGGCTTCCTTTTTCTTTATTTTTACTTTACCTTTAATGGTAGAATTTTTCAAATAAAGGATTACACACACATTTCTTAGAACTTTACAAAATAACGACTGTAACTATTATCACAAAGAATCTAATTTTCGATTAGTTTATTATTATAAATAATTAAAGTAATTTTATCAAGATTGCTACAACTGTGACAATTGGAGTTTCTTAGATGAAAAATGAATGAAAAAACAGTCGGTTAACGAATTATTATTCGGTGGGGCGAATATTGCTCGCATGTTCCTATGGTTCATAAAATTTTCTTGCGTCGCACAGCCCGTTCGCCGGCCCGTCGTAGCCACAACCAGCTTATCGTTCTCGAACACGCGTCGTTACGTTCACGAGTCACGGGGTCCCTCCGGCGAAAAGCTCGAAACCGGTTTGGAACGTACGTACAGTAACGTACAGGATCGTATTGAGTAGCCAGCCGATCGGCCGTATGACTTTCTACATTTCCGTCGTGCGCATAGGTCCGATTAACCGCCGCATTCTTATCGCTTGTTTCGATCTCTCGATTACATGATACTTTACTGAGAATAATTTTCTTGAAATCCGGATTAAAATATTCATTATTTCAAGAAATCGTGCGTCATAAAAGAGAAAGCTTTCAAGAGAAAGTGAAAACTATTACAACTATTTAATCACACATAATGAAATTTTTTATTCACAATTAAAATTATTCTGAGTAATATAAAAGTTTAGATAATATTGCTCTCATTCAAGTTTGATACTTTCTGGAAAGAAATAATTAATAATTCTAATTTAAATAATAAATATTAACTGCTTAATCACACACACACAATGAAACTTTTTATTCATATATACAATAAAAATTATTCTAAATAAAATAAAAGTCTGGATAATATTGTTCTCATTCAAATTTGATACTTGAAAATGAGAAAGAATAATTAATAATTCTAATTTGTTTGTTAATAATTTTAATTTAAATAATTATTACTTATAATTTGAATAATATTAATTTTAGTTTAAATTGTTTACCCAGAAAGCTTAAATGATTGAATTATTTCGTGTATATATATATATGTATATATACGACTCACCATCGATTATAATTTCAAGATAAAACATATTTTTTTTGCTTTTCCTCCAACAATAAGGATAATGTTTAGATATCTATGCGAACTTTAATTGATATTATTCTAGCGTAGAACAAAAATAGACAAGTTACAAAAATATTTGCTAAAATAATTACGTTCAATAAACGATAGGTATTTCGGAGAAAATCAATATTTTGTATTTTTATTTGATATTTCTACAAATACGTACACACAATTTTATACATATATAGGCGAATATTGCTCGCATGTTCCTATGGTTCATAAAATTTTCTTGCGTCGCACAGCCCGTTCGCCGGCCCGTCGTAGCCACAACCAGCTTATCGTTCTCGAACACGCGTCGTTACGTTCACGAGTCACGGGGTCCCTCCGGCGAAAAGCTCGAAACCGGTTTGGAACGTACGTACAGTAACGTACAGGATCGTATTGAGTAGCCAGCCGATCGGCCGTATGACTTTCTACATTTCCGTCGTGCGCATAGGTCCGATTAACCGCCGCATTCTTATCGCTTGTTTCGATCTCTCGATTACATGATACTTTACTGAGAATAATTTTCTTGAAATCCGGATTAAAATATTCATTATTTCAAGAAATCGTGCGTCATAAAAGAGAAAGCTTTCAAGAGAAAGTGAAAACTATTACAACTATTTAATCACATAATGAAATTTTTTATTCACAATTAAAATTATTCTGAGTAATATAAAAGTTTAGATAATATTGTTCTCATTCAAGTTTGATACTTTCTGGAAAGAAATAATTAATAATTCTAATTTAAATAATAAATATTATAACTGCTTAATCACACACACAATGAAACTTTTTATTCATATATACAATAAAAATTATTCTAAATAAAATAAAAGTCTGGATAATATTGTTCTCATTCAAATTTGATACTTGAAAATGAGAAAGAATAATTAATTACCGCAAAGAACGTAACATTTTCACGATTGCGTGGAGAAGATAAAATTGTCAAAATAAAGATTTCAAGATAAAAATGAGTTTAGAGCAAGCATCTTAAACAGTGGCTCGGCGGGCCAATTTTCTATGGCTCGCAAACGCGAGCCATAACGTGATCTTATGAAAAAGATAGATGGAGGGGATCAATGTGTGTGTGTGTGTAGCCACCTTCCCCTACTTCCATCATGTGGCCCCGCTAACGTATCGAGTTTGAAACCCCTGGTTTAGAGTCTTCATTGTGTAAATTATGAAATCTTATTAGTGCATGATGCCAGCTGCAACTTTGACCAATTAAGCGATATTTATTTCTGAAATTTGAATAAAGGCCAATCGTGATGAACGATATAAAAATTAATTTTGTGAAGTATTACTTAAGTTTCCCCATTGTTATTTCTAAAGCTAATTATATTCTTTCATTGATGAGAGAACATTGACTGATTGTGAGAAATTAGCTGGTGTGCAGATATACTTGTTTGTGTGTGATATGGGCATGTACATATATAGTCTTAGCTTTATGAATAATTTTATGAATAATAAAGATTGTGTGCATTTATTTTGAGAATATTAATTGGAAGAATTAAATTAAATTTTATCTAAATATAAACAATATGAAAGAATTGTCAATAGAGATTGTTTCAATGATTACGCGAATAAAAGATGAGCATCTTGTCAATGTTTTAATTTTAAAGTAAAATTCTCTAATCTTATAATATATTTTGTCAAAAGTTTTATATTAAAGAAAACTTTTATACGCAATGCATCACGTCGTGAGACTTTTATTAAATTTCTATTTATTTTTATGAAAAGAGAAAGATAAAAAAAATAATACATTTAAAACCTCCACGTAAATTTCGCATTCTATGACAGAATATTTGACGAAATTATAATTTTGTTGTCAGATAAGGGAAAGCACTCAAAATGCTTACTGTGGTAGTTGTCCAAAAAATTTAGGTTTATGATCTCTCGGTATTCTTAAATTCTCTCTTTCTCTGCTTGTCTGTCTTTCTAGCTCTTTCACATGTGCTTTTTTGCAAGAACATGCATCAAGCTCGCAATATTAATATTTATGCACGATTATTTTCTATAGATTACTATTCTTCCTATGTACTTCGGCAGCGATTACAGACTAAATATATTATTCAAAGCGTGGCGTTGTCGCCACTTTCCTCATTAATTATTTATTAATGCGAATATAATGGATACGATTACTTGCCTGCCATTCGGCAAATTGCGTTATAAGTTTTTGATCGTGCGATCGTGTTACATATGCGATATGTCACCTCTATACTCGAAAATACGAGTTTTTCGGGTAAAATAATTGTTTAAAAATTTTTTTAATTGTTTTTATCATGGGAACTTTTTAGAAAATGCATTAATACGTTCAGAACTACACGAGAACTATTTTATAATAATCAGAACTCTCGAAATACGGCCAGCATATCACCTCTATACTCGAAAATACGAGTTTTTCGGGTAAAATAATTGTTTAAAAAATTTTGGAGGTAGCCTACGGTCGGAACTATGTTATAGAACTATAGAACTCGTCGAAAACTATAAAATTCAATGGAGTAAATTTCGAAAAATTGATATGATATGCTGACTTCGCGGGAAGTTAGCATATCATTTCTCAACTTCCGTTATTTATGTTAAATGACCAGAACTATTGTTAAAATTTATCAGGAACTATAGAACTCGGCTGTATGCGAAGAGAACTCCACTTTTTTTTTGATATGCTGACAATTGATATGCCAACTTCATACACATTGCGATATGTCGATATTACTCGAAATTTAAATCGACTAATATGTATTAGATGTCTGCTTCACTTTATGAGGCGATCGATTTTTAATAGCTCAATTTTCCAACGATTTTAAAAAATACTTTTAATATAATTAAATTTAGATAAAATTATAATTAATTTTAGATAAAATACATACACAAGGAATAATATGCAGGAAGAATGTTTCATTTTCTTTTATTTACATTATTTTTTAACGACAAATTCTTTGATCAATGCGGGATCGATTCTTTCTTAACGAGAGCGAAAGTATTAATTTATAGGTAAAATTGTCTCGAACAAAATTTCTATTACCTGTCTCTATACAAGTAGAGTGCATTCTTGCGAATAATAATGCCGTTGAAACGATTGATACATTCTTCTGGTTCTCGTATGCGATTCATGCAATTCTAGCGGGTTATGCTCGCGGAAGAGAAAGCGCGGCTTACAAATGAAAAATATAAACCTCGCATCTCGTCGGAACTTTTCTGAATCGCATGACGTTGCCTAGACAAAACAATGAATTTTTGTTTCTTTTTTTTTTCTCTCTCTGTCTTTCAGATGAGCACGTTGCAAACGGAAAAGCGAGAAAAAGCAGACGGCTCGGAAGGGAGCTAAAGGTATTTATAGAACGATAAATATATAAGAGGAATACATATGAAGCAAACGCCGTCTTCTCTCTCTTGGTTTGCGGTTCTATATCTTGAATGATTCGCGAGAGTTTTGGATCAAAAATTTACATTTGTTTTACACTGTGTAATACGTTTGTTGTGGAAGAAAATTTAATTATTCAAACATTGAAGGGATCATAAAAGGAGGAAGGTGAATGTTCATTATATATAAGTTCTTTCATCAATTTTTTAAAAATTCATATATTTTATGTATTTCTTGAAACGAAAAAAAAATGAATTCGCTCGGAAAAATTGTCGCTCTTATCTCTTTTTCTTTTATTAAAAAGAATTTTTTTAAATGACCATTTTTTAAAACAGATTTCTACGAAAAATCGCGGTCTGATTCCGAGTTTATATTAAACCAAATATGACTGTATAGCTTATTCGATTTTCTATTAAACATGAGACATTAACACGTATATTGAATATAAAAAGCAAAAAAGAAATATTACATATAATACTTTTTATTGCTAATTGTTAATATACATATAATATACATATATTACATACATAATGTCGTGAGATTATTATTAAATTCCTATTTATTTAGTTTTGCAAAAATTACCGCGTCGGAAGCCAATATTTTACATCATCACATTTCGAAACGGATTAGTGGCTATTATCGTACTCCGCGTAATGTAAACAAAACGGCTAGGCTCGCTTTTCCGGGAATTCTCTATCCCATCCCCTCCCTTCTCTCTCGCTCCGTGCACGTGCACGCTGTCTTCGTATTTTTTAATATACAAATTCCTTTCAACTTCTCGTTTAGTTAGTATCATTTTGATCGCCGGGGGGTTAAATGAGGATTCGAGGATTTGAAATCTTTTGACGATTTTTTTACGTTGCGTTACTCGCGAAATATTATCAAGATTATCTGTGTGTAATATTATTCAGAGTGATAAATCACAATTATTAAATAAACACGTTTATCAATAACCAGTGATACAAATTATTATACAGGGTGAGTTTTTTTAACTTGAAACTGTAAAATATCTCGGAAAGTAAGCTTTATCGAAAAAAATGTTTCAAACAAAAGTTGTAGGGTTCGGAGGGGGTCACATGATAAAAATATGGATTTTATAGTGTTTTGAAAAGCTCTCGAGATAAGCTACAAGAATATGTAATAAAAAAAGAGGGGTTCCACTTAAGAAAACGTCGATCACATTGATTTCACCTTGAAAAGGTCACTCAAGGTCAGGTCCATATTTTCATCATGTGTCCCCTTCCGAATCCTACAACTTTTGTTTGAAACATTTTTTTCG
Organism: Formica exsecta; assembly: GCF_003651465.1. Classification (NCBI taxonomy): domain Eukaryota; kingdom Metazoa; phylum Arthropoda; class Insecta; order Hymenoptera; family Formicidae; genus Formica; species Formica exsecta. Next base: position 662,834 of record NW_021853570.1, read on the forward strand.
ATAAAGCTTACTTTCCGAGATATTTTACAGATTCAAGTTAAAAAACTCACCCTGTATAATCATTCGGGTTTTATATTTGATATTAATCGTTAATGTCGCGTTTGAAGAATAAGAATTAATCTTGGAATATAATATTCACGCCGTGTTTATATTTAATTCGCGTAGTATAAATTAAAAATCTCGGAATCGGAACAACGTAAGAATCGGAATCTTCAGGCTTGTTTCGCCTCGTTGCCATCTCGTCTTCTGTCGTGCGCGATTATTTAATAAGATTCTTAAGATCGCGACATAATGATGACTAACATTAATGAAAGTGCAATAAACTGTTTTTTTTTTCCAGTGTCGGGACGAGATCGAAACGGAATCGGTCCATCGGTCCGCGCTGTCATTAATTCCGCGATTACTACAGTTACACGTTAATTATATTACGATCGATATTTTTATCGTCATTGCGGATTAACAGCCGTAATCTCACGCTACTGCGTATTGTAAAGAAAGCGGCCGGGCTTAGCTTTTCTGAGAATTACCTCCTCCCCTCCCCTCCCCTATCCTCCCGGCCACCGCGCGTCTCTCGACACACGTTTATCGCTATGTTAGTACCGTCTCGACTGTCGCGAGGGTTGGTTGGAGAAAAGTTTGAAAACTTTTTACGATTCTTACACTCGCGTAAACTGTAATATTATCAAGAGTGGCTAAATCAATTATCTCGTGAATATTGTAACGGGTTTGTTAACGACTAGGGATAAAAGTTATTATATAATATTCGCATTTTATATTCGATATACACATATAACGCGATAATGTCTCGCTCTTCTTTAATGAGAATTTAACGCTCGAATAATTCGTGTCGCAAGAGTCATTTCGCGTAAACGCGAAATAAAGTCAGCATCGGACTGTAATAGTGTATTTTAACGGAATTATAGAAGTCGCGAAATGTTCAGACTTCCGTGAAGTTGGCTCCGCGCTTGTTTTGCCTCAGTCCATAGTATATATGCATCGCGCGCGGTCATCTTGTGACGTCAGAGTGTTTGTGCTGCGGACATAATCGAGTGCGCGGTCGAAACAAGTATGTGGAAAAAAAAGTCGATTGATTGCGCATTCATCAATGCTAGTCATCATTACATTACATTACGATCTTAAGAATCTTATTCAATTCGAGTTACGTCAGATTTTGAAGTGAGAATAAATATCGTACGCGAGTAAGCATGTGTTTGTCGAGTATCGGGAGTGCCGAGAAAAGTATCGAGCAATTATATTACGCGTAGATACACAGTACATATATCGATCGTGTAGTGATAATAGTTTCGTCACAAGTTACTACGTAACCGAAAGCATCCTTAAAAAGTGAGTATTAATAGAATTACCGATTAAGTTCAGAATAAATATTGTTACATAATATTTGGTAAATATTCATTATAGAGTTTAATTAAAAGACACAAATTATTTTAAAATTTGTTTGTAGAAACGTATTGTGTACATATATATAATTATGTTCAAACACGATTATATAAAAAACGAGGCAACCAATTTTTCGAGTAATTTTTATGCTTTAAAATGCATAAAATGTTTTAAAAAATTCATCAAGTGATCGTTGAATATTTATTCTTCGTTTTATCAAAAGAACATTAGTATTCAACGCTTAAAAAGGGGGAAAAATGTGAATATTTCTAACGATGATTTTTTAATCTGATAAATTGCACATCAAAATGTATTCATATAATTGAATCTTGATGTATAAAAGTAATCTTTTTCTAAAAAAAAAGATACTCTTCAAAGATAGTCGCATTCGATTTGAAGCAATCGCATGCAAAATTAATGGCACATAACTGATATCAATTAGTGCATTAGAGTTATTACTCTTATTGCGTCCTTGATACGGAGTAGTCATCTGCTTTATCATTTCGTCGATTTCACTCTCATCGACGAGGTTATTCCTCGCGTCATATTTCCATTTTCAAATCTCTGCGATCTTACATGCTCGAAATTCCAATGTCAGCACCCGAGCAAGACATCGATTTTTTTCCTTTTACTTGATACTTTGCGCGACACTATCTTCACTGATATATCTGATAACTATTTCTATCACGATCTCTATTTTGCTTCTTTCGAGTCTGATATCATTAGCACAAACGCTATCGGGATGAATTACTTACGCTTATCTAAAGGAAACTTGATATCGATATCTTTGCAAATGCTCGTTTTACTTTCTTCTTTCTTGCATCAAGATACATTCCATATCTCGTTAACAGATAGCGCGTTCTATCGTTCCTCCTTTCTTAGAAATTCCATTCGTATTATTTATTCTAATTGTAAGATTTGTTTTTGCATCGGATATTCGAAAACAAATGCTAGAATTTCTTTAAGGCTACACACATTTTTAATATTTGATTATTATTCTCATTACAATACTTGTTAAGTTCGAGCTCTTTATTCTCTCTGAATTTTCATTCTTTTTTTATTTGCATTTCTCTTGTGTGTGTGATGTAAATACATTCGCATAATTTTACATTTTAAAACAGAGGAACAACAAAAAATATAGGAGTACATTTATATTTCGAAATATTATTACGTTAAAAATTTTTACAAAATATATTTACTATGAAATTGCAAAATTTAAAAATGTATTGTCACACAGAAATACACATGTGTTTTACACGCACTAATAAATATTTTACAATTTAATATATTACGTATATTTTACAGAGAATGCGAGTTTTTAAATTTCTTTTTAGTATCTTAGAATTAAAGTTAATAGAAGCGAAATCGATTCAAATGACAATACAACAACGACAATGTTATTGTTCGATTCCATCTTGTGCTTATATTTTTTTCATTATGGCGTAATTTTCAATTTTTTTTGACGATTCATCTTCGATCTTGAAGTGAGTGCGATTATGAGTATTACTGGTTTGTTGTTAGAACGAACGAAGATAGGACGAGAGAGAGAGAAACCAAGAGAGGTTATTACCTCTCTCTCGTAAGGAATAAGAAACCAGCATGGACTAGGTACACTCCGGTTGAGAAATCTCACGATATAATATATAGAGTATTCCAAACATCTTACTTTTTTTGTTATCAATTCTTCGATTAGTCCGGATTCCTTTCTTAAGATGTCGAAGTATTTACTTATCGAGTAATTAATACCTGAAAATATCATACATTAAAATTGAAAGATAAAATATATTTTCGGAATATATTTTTTTTCTCCTCAATTTTTGTGTATTTATCACCTTTCTTTGTAAATTAATATTGTGTGAAGTATTTTTTTTTAATTTTATGCATTTGCTAGTAAAAAAATAGTTATATTTAATATATTATTTTTTTCTTTTATATTTTTTTATGTTAAATATTTAAAGAGAAAGAGCGAGGATGGGAGAAAGAGGGAGAGAGAGAATTTATTGTTTGTACTTGAAAAAAAAAAAAATTAAATTAAACATTTATGCAGAGAGTTCCGAAATAACTATTGGATTTAAAAAAAAATCTTTGTAGGTTAATTTATATCTCAATGTCGAGTGGATTAGAATCATTGTGCACAAATTGAGCGCATGTGTTTATTTTTAGTATACAGATTAATATATGAAACATATAAATCGTACTATTTAACTTAGGAATTTATTCTTTTTATTCTATTTATCCGCTTATAGAAACTTTAGTATTCTATATCTTTGCGTTAAGATTAATTCATGACACTAATATATATTTTTTCTATTTTAATCTTTCTTCTTTCTTGCATGACGATTACGTAACGTGTACGAAAGTATGAAATAATAATTTAAGCATGAATTTATTACGCGCCCGTGACTGAACGATTATAAGCAACGCACAGGTTGCTCGTACGTAATTGCGTGATATATAGATGTATATAGGCGAGTATATGAAATTATGACGTACGCGGTGAACCGCATACCGCGTGCATGAAAGCTATAACGAGGTACGTGGCGCGCTTACATTCGCACAGGTATAGACATCCGGCGCTCATTTTGCGACTTATGCGCGTGAGGAATGCAATTCATATCTAATGATAAAAACATATTAAATATACTGTCCTCGAGTGAAAAATTTACCTTTTATCTACAGGTTTTCTTTTCGTAAAAAAAAAAAAAAAATTTATTATATTGATTTTTCCCTCCTTTAATAAAAACATATAATATCCCAGAAATTCCAATAATATCCCAGTTATAATTTATTGAAGTTTTTCGAAAATCAAACGTATAAAAAACGTATAAACAGATGACACACATACATAATATATACATTTTAAATAAATTTTATTCAAACAGATTTTTTTTTCCACTAAACTTTAGAAGTATAAATGAATAAATGAGACATTTATTATATATACAGATAAATAACGGATAGATAAATTTTAAACTGGGCTTTACCTGTGTCTGAACAGATTTGTTAATTTAAATATTAATTACAAAGTTGTCTATGTTGAGCACTGAAAGAGAGAGAGGCATAATATATTATAATATTTTGAACTGCGAAAAAACATGTGATGCTTCTCTCTCTCTCTCTCTTTCTCTCTTTCTCTCTGATGATTATGCGAAGTATGTAATGTATAATATGTACATATTAACCACAGGATATTATGCAGGATATTTGTGTTCACAATGGGTCGAAATTAGTACGTTAGCAGTGATTAATTTTAATTGTCATCTATTAAAATACATTACTGAAATTTCCCGCATTGTTTTAAACGCATTCCTATATAAGTAATCACGAACCAACTATTTATGGAATGAAGTGCATTGAAATATAAACTGTATATAGAAAATATGACATTTTTATTTTTTAATAATTGGTTTTTTCCTCAAATCGATTCAATTTATCCAATGATGATGTCGAGATAGACATAATTCTTTAGTTATGGCTAAAAATAAGATTTTTTTTGAAAAATAAACTTCAGATGAAATAATTGACGAAAGTACACTTTTCAATAATAAATTTCACGTGAACTATACTTTAATAGACTCTCAAGCTTATTAGCTTTATTCTCAGGAATCTTTATTATGGCTTAATTACAAAGATTGCATAGTCGCGATAAATATAATGTCTCTTTTCCGTTAACAAAAAAATCAAATTGCTGAAGAAATTTTTATTAAAAAGTAATGTAAAATATCTTTTTCGGTATATTTAGTATAAAATAAATTTTTAAATAATGAGACGTACAAATAGGCATACGTACGCGAATAAAAAGAAATGGATTAAAATATTGCGTAATCGTCTTCTGGAAGAATTGACATTTCGTACAACTTGTCACGGTTTAATGCCGCATAAATGCTGTTGGAATACGCTACGGATATCAAGAAGGTTTTAAATACGCGCAGAAAAATCATCGTCGACTTTCACATTGCTTTATTACGTATAATTGGCTACTGCATTCGTTCCTCGGAGTTTCACGACACCGTGCACGTGAATGGGACTTGCGTAAATCTCTTACGTAAACTTTGAATCCTCCCTTGAATTTTATCTCGCTCCCGCATTTCCAACGTGAAAATACATTTTTTCGGGATACGCGAACAAGATTCGTAAATTACGTGTATGTATAAAAAGAGATGTACAAGATTAGAATCTACATGATTGCCAACTTGAAATTTTTATGATTCATATGTGATCTCTAAAAAATTTTATAAACTCTGTTATATTTCAGAGTTTGAATTTAGCCTTTTTTTTTTTTTTAGCTAGTATTTATGTACGAGAAATAAATAATTGATGATTAAAAAAGTATTAATTTCAAGAATGCAACAGTTTTTTTTCCAAATTTTGTGTTTTTTGATAACTCAGATAATCAATATATAAAAACAATTAATATTATAAAAAGAAAAATTTATTAAACCAAGAAATTAACCAAGAATAACATATATATCATACCAATTCAAGTCGAACTTTTTTCAAGTTACTAGGAATTATTATTCTAAAGGAGAGAAGAGAGGGTGGGACATTTGTAATTTGTAACAGGCGGAGATGTTGACATAGCTATAATCCGGAAAATACGCATAAGTACCGATATCGCTACACTTGATATTTCAGCGACTGTGTAATCTGTCCGTGCTTATAGCCATAGCGAATCAGTGCGAGAATAGAATACCAGTACCCAAGTATAACACACAAAACTAGGTCTAACCAGAGGCGCTACCAGCTATGCAGCGCGAGCTATGCTACGTCGAACGTTAAAACTTTTCCTCCAACCACCTTGCATAGCCGGCAACTCTCTCGCATTCCAACAGGTGCGAAACGCGTCACTGCACTTTGGCAGAGGGAAGACGCGCTTTTATCGCGTAGAATGCAGGCGCGCATAGGTTGCACGATGAGAGAATATTTATGTACGAATGTATGTGTACGTATATGTACCTGTGTACGGAGCACGAGGGAAAGACGAGGAAAATTGTCTACGGGGGCGAGAGCGTAGGGTGCTGCCGCAAATCCCTTCCTTTGTATCCGCCGGCACGGAAAATTCGTGGTTGAGAGTCGCTAATCCCCCAAGCCGTTGCTCGTAAACGAACTCGTTTCAACATCTTGTGCGTGCTGAGAAAGAACGGGAAATAACTACGCGCGATATGCATTTTTCATGAGCACGTTACGCATTTTATGCAAAGACAGTTTAACATTAAAGAGAGATCGATACACTCATCTAAAATCAAATATCATAAATCTAATCAAAACAAAGAAAAATGCGCGACTATAAAATTAAATTTATGTATAATAAATACTTATAAAATTAAATTTTTTGTTTCGATAATAGAAAACATATAGAATGGAATAACTTTTTGAATCGTTAAAAAAAAAAAAAAATATTTCATTAAAAAAATAGGGAAATTAAAGATATTCATAAATGGAAAGGAGGAATACAATTTTTTGACGATATTGTACGAACATATTTTTTATATATAATGAGGTTAATTGATACATTGCATCTTATATATAAATGTATCGTATATTTTTGATTAAATTTAACTCGTTTGTTCTTTTACGTGCGCGCACGCGTATATGAGGCTGGTATAGTATTCATATAATAATTAAATTTTTAAATTCATTAATATTTAGTTTATTAATATTAATTTTTATTAGCTTCATTCTCAGAAATATTCGCGTCATTGTATAATACATATATATACAAAATATTTTTCAGTTTATTGCCAACGAATTACTGCACGTTGGCCTTTTTAAAAGATCATTTATGCAACTAGTTTCAAACGTGCAAATATTTACGTTTAGAACATTTAATTGTATGCAAGTGCTCATTTTCATTTGAAAGCAGCATATGTGCATAATTATTGTTGTAATTCTACGCTTGTATCAATGTTTGAGAGCAGATATTTCTTAAATTGCATAGTTTACTGCTAAAAATAGCAATTAGAGAAAATATGCATCATCTGTAACTGCACAATAGAAAAATGAATAAATTTTTGTTTATTTTTCATATCAAAACATGTAAATGATTTGTAAATAGTTGCATTAGCTTATAATGATAATGTAAGACAAAAGCTTGGAGTTGACAATTTTTATTTGAATTCTTAAAGACATATTGATTTTATTCATAATTTATTTATTCAACTTGTTGCACGAGATAAAAATGAAGCATACTGGAATTTTAATTTTTTGCTTTAGAAACGCAATTAACTATATTATTTAACTGTTTTTCATTGTAGCTATCAAATAATTATACGAATTCATAAATTTTTATAAATCTAAGATAATTAAAAGATATATATATATATATATATATTGCACTTGAGACATTATCTTATTTCCACTAATTTGTATTTAATATAATGAATTGGTCGATTTGGTCATTGCTCATGCTCTTATTTATGCTGAATTTACTTTAAAATCAGGCAAGATTAACCCGAATGGGATACGTTTGTCCATGTCTTCTTCAAATATTCTATACATTGACGAGCAGGTTCTTTTGGTTACGATGCTCGAGTACGAATATTCGCCGAATATAATGTCGTGAACGGCCCATCAATGTAAGAACCCGCTATGTTTATGCTACGGACTGTACATGAGCGAATGGTTAGCCTTGAAGCCGACTACATTCAGGACTGCTTTCCACTGTCCCTCGTCCAATCGAATTCACGTTGTGTAACATGGACAGCCATGTATATGCTCTTTCACCCCATGTGTTTATTATTTTATCGAATTTTACCGATATGCGACGAGAGAGAGGCTTTTTTAAATATACTGAGTAATTTTTTACGAATTTTTTGATTTCTATGTATAAATTAGATATTGAAATGTTATTTATATGCTCTAATATATTTGTCTCAAGATAGGAATATATTAATGTCTTAATATAAAAAAATTGCGACCTTTAAATTTATTAATTTATTTTTCACTATTCTTTATTTTTATGTATATAAGCAAACGCTTGAAGGTCTTATTTTTAGGTATAGTTTGCAACTAATAATTCGCGTTTATTGGTCTAAACGAGATTGTCTATATCAATGTATACGAGTAAGTTATATGATCTCGGGGAAAGTTTCCCCAAACGCTGCGATAAAGTTAGATATACGCCGATTATTACTTCGATTACCCACTTTAACGTGTTTATACCAGAGAGATTTCTCTGAGTTTGCAATATACTTATTCGGATTTGATTTTTGTATTACATGGCCAAAACGCACGACGCAAATTTTTGTTTATTTGAAATCGGTTGCATAAAATTGAATTTGCTATAAAATGTAATAAACAATTTTATCCAACGCTTAAAGTTTATTCATTTTTAATGCACTTTTATCGTAACAAACGTATTTATATACATACATCACGCCATCACAGTAGATCAACATTTTTGAAATAATATTAAATTCTTGTATTTTAATAGGACGACACACAACACATACATCGAAACAGTTTCGCGATTTTGCTTCTTGGCTGCGATTGCTGTGAGTCAAAAAAATACTACGGAACGATAGGCGGATTAGACGAAGTGTGGTGGAGATTAAGCGACTATCCACGCGAAAGAGAGAGAGAGAGAGAGAGAGAGAGAAAATTGCAAGCGTGAACTCGTGGATAAAAGAAGATGAGAACGAAGAGGGGAAGAACCGTTAGACGTACTTGCGGTCGCTATACGGTCGTTTCCGGTCTTTTAACCGCGGGTCGCTGCTTCGAGAGATATGCTCTTCGCGCTCTGACAGGGTTATAAGTGTGTACCCGCAATCGTGTAAACGATCCGACGTAGTGATAAGCATGTGCTTATGCGACCAGTAACAGCCGGGTTAGATTAAGTTAGATTATTGATAATTGATATTGATATTGATTTGATTGATTGATTGATAATTGATATTGATAATAGCTCGAAATTCGATGATGGGAATATTGGAGATAACACGCAGAAACATCGGTAGGATGCTTAAAATTCTAGACAAGATAAAATGAGATGAAATAACCATTTAATCTCGCTTGAAGACATTAGCTTTTTTTGAAGACATAAGGCTTTGTTTTTTGGGAAGATCAATTTTGTAAATTGGAAACTTCTGGAAAATCAAGTTTGAAAAATTAGAGATAAAAATTAGATAAATATAGATATATTATTCTTTCTCACTATAAATTACGCTTGTTATATATTTCTTTTAATCGGGATCAATCTTATTCGTATATAAATTTATTCAGAATTATTGCCAGATAAATGATTTAAACGACCAACTTTTAAAAATGATTTAAAATTTATCATATAAGCCAAATTCCGGCAGTGTAATCCGGTAGCTTTGAAACTTGTAGGTGGCAAAGTGCAACGCGTATAAGTTGCACTTGTTACGATCAGTTACAGTCTGATATAAACTTACTAGTGTGAAATATATGAATTTACAAACAGAATGATGAAAGTCTGTCATATATTAACCGGTGCCGTTAACCGTTTACCTCCCACGCATCTCGTTTAAATTCCGTACAGTTCTTCTTCGATTCTTGTCTTATATACATATATGTATATAATTCAAGATGTATATTTAACTTCAAGCAAAAAATGGGACTTGTAATAAGTTTGATAATCAAATCGTTCTGACATAATTTCATAATCGTTGATAGACTATATATTAAAAAAAAAAAAGAGATTTGAATCTGTACATTGTGGATGTATAGTTCTCTGAAAAATCATTTTAATTTTTCTGCAGAATTTCTGTCGTCTTTTCTCATTTTCATTCATGTATGCCCTTGTTTCCCTTTTGTCAGCTGGCGCTTTTAATCTTTCATCTTTATCTGTATATATAGTGAAACACGTGCATACATAAGATGCTTTAAAATTTTCCTTTTTATAATTTATCCTTTAATTTTTGAATATATATAAAATGAACGAGTCACTTAATGGCATAATAATATGAGAATAAAGTTTGTTTGGATGAGAGCATTTCAATGATGGAAGAAGGGAAATAATTTATTGTAAATATTTAAAAATTAAAAGAGAGTAAACGAAAATTTGGAATCTACTCTATGTAAGAAATTTTGCAAAGAATTTGAAATGAGAGGATTTGAAAAGAGGATAAGTACCGAGAACATATTTTTGAACAATTTCTCGCGATTAATTTATTTCACGGCAAAGATGGAAGATTATGAATAATATGTATAATAAATATTAAAAGATTCCAGTAGATTAAGTTTTTGAGTAACTAAATCTTCTTTTCAATTAATTTTACATGGACATTTTAATAGATTAATTTAATTTAAAATCTAATTATACCAAGATTTAAATGAATGTGTCACCGAGAAATCTATTAAAGCGAAAATAATCGTCGAATTCGTTGCAGGCCTCCTATTATCGACGTTCCGCTTTTTTTTTATAAGAAATACTCCGTGTATATATACATATATATACCCTGTACACACAGAATGCCAGCTGGCAGTGCTACCCTCAATTTCGTGCACACTCGTTCGACCCTCCCTAAAATAATCCAGCGTGTCGAATAGTGATGCCCTCCGTTCGCGTTCATTCTTTCTCTTTCTCTCTCTCTTCTCCATTCTTCTTTTCCTTTTTCTGCTTTTGCCCTTATTGTTAGTTCTTTTTTTCTCATTCTCCCGCTTTAACAGCTACATGCGTATCGTACTGCAAGTACGACCGCGTATGTAAAAATGTCGTGCACTGAAAAATGGCTGATGCTTACGTGTGTTCACTCATACAATACTTGTGAATACGTATATATGTGTGAATCTCTCTCTCTCTCTCTCATTTCACTTTTACTTTCAACGGAACTCTGAGGTGAGACGCACGATAGTCTCTTACGTTTTATAGTCGTATAAATAATGATACATCTTGAGGCCAATAATATTGATTGTTCCAAATTTCTATTTTTATATAACAAAAAATATTATAATATATACATTAATTATATAATAAATACGAACAACTGATATTTATTGACATATTTTAATATTGATATATCAATAAATTTAATATCAGTAAATATAAATCTGAAACAACGTTGCACACGGAAAAAAAAAATTTCGCTACCATAGCTAATCATGGTTTGCAAAATAAATTTCTAAACTGCAGCAAAACGGTTTGCTGTTGCACTTAATAAATAGGTATCACAGCTAAGATGTTCGCTGTTGCACCTAATAAATAGGTGTCACAGCTAAGATGTTCGCTGTCCATATATTACGACTGAAATCTAGTTACCACGCGCAGTTTTTAGCTACGGCAGCTAATTTTTTTTTTCCGTGCAGTAATAATGATAAACAACAATAATTAAATTTGTTTGTTTCTTTGTTTTTTAATAGTGAGTCTTGTATAGTTGTGTGTGTATATATACTATATAAACTGAATCTTGTGTGTATGTATGTATGTATGTATGTATGTATGTATAAGAGAGAAAGAAAGAAAGAAAATAAGTTAGCAAACAAATAATTTGATTAACTCATTGTCAGTAATTTCTCATACGTCATCCATATATGCTCAATTATCGATTTTATGTTATTACACGCTATGCTTATTATCAAAATACTAATATAAGTTTATGCAAATAAATTACTTAATAGGAAATTATCGGAGAATTAGCATCGCCATTATTTAACAGTATATTCGTTATATGTGTGCGATTAACAGATTTCAATAGGATCGATTGTGCTATGATATTCAACACACCAGTCACAATAGGATAGACTGAGAGACAGATCTATTTGTTTTGTTTGATAAACTTATTTATAATTATAATATAAATTCTTTTTCTCTCTTTCTCAACAAACATTTTCAAATTTCAAATATTCGGTGAAAATCGTTTTTACAAATTAGCAATAGTATAAATTTCCAATTGTTGCGAAATGACTGATCCTATTTTTTATTATTGTTTTAACTATTTGACATTAAAACAAACTTTTTTATTTTTTAAGTATACCTTTTTTTTAATCGATCTTGTGAGGGTTTTCTTTTTTCATATTTTACATATTTATTAAAAAATAACTGAATTGATATGCAAAGTGGCATTAAATTTAAAGAAAAATTTAAAAGAAAATTGTAGTTATTTGGTAAATTGAGAATAAATATGACAATTTTTAATACGATAACGAATAGATTAATTAAAATTGCTTTACCATTTTTTCTGGTTTATCCTATTTCATTACTGTTTTTGCGTTCACGTCGAAAGTTACTTTACTGCAGACAATACGTCATCGATACGATGCAACTTTTTTCTCCTTCGAATATTCGATTTACTCCGATGCAACCTCGAGCGATCATGCACCCTCAGTTTAAATTCAGCTGACGGAAAGAAGCGCTCTTTTTCTCTCTCATACTCTCTCTCTCTCTCAAGTCCCGCGTGTGATCTATGCAGGGTAACGCACACGACTCTGGAAGGGTGCGTGGGGAGGGAACGTGCGCGAGGTAGCGAGGATACACGGTTTCGTCCGACCGTATGAATATTCAGAGCTCGCCTTCGCGGCGATGAAAATTCGATTGCCCCGTAGCTACGGTGATCCTGACATATAAGGCGGGGAGGGGGCGGGGGG
>NW_021853570.1:676610-677207 GCF_003651465.1 Formica exsecta
ATTTTTTCTGGTTTATCCTATTTCATTACTGTTTTTGCGTTCACGTCGAAAGTTACTTTACTGCAGACAATACGTCATCGATACGATGCAACTTTTTTCTCCTTCGAATATTCGATTTACTCCGATGCAACCTCGAGCGATCATGCACCCTCAGTTTAAATTCAGCTGACGGAAAGAAGCGCTCTTTCTCTCTCTCATACTCTCTCTCTCTCTCAAGTCCCGCGTGTGATCTATGCAGGGTAACGCACACGACTCTGGAAGGGTGCGTGGGGAGGGAACGTGCGCGAGGTAGCGAGGATACACGGTTTCTCACGCATTCGTATTTTCGCTCTGCACTAAATATCGATCCGGTAGGTCGATGATAATAAGGAATCAGACGATTGCCGCCTATATCGCATACGCCTGCATGTAGACATCAATGCAACGACAGTATTTTCTGATGTACATATTAGATAATGCAGTAGGTTTGTAGTCACATATGTGTTTAATGCGACGTAGATAACGGGACTTTCTCCGGGGACCATGTTTCATGATAAAATGATAAATCATGTCATACATTTTTATAATACATATCATTAGACATGAAATAGAGGGAAA
>NW_021853570.1:677729-678220 GCF_003651465.1 Formica exsecta
AGAGAAAAGTGAGGTATTAGATTTTTTCCATTATTTTACAATAAATCATCGTTTAATTTATGCAAAATAGGAAAAGAATAAATGTTTCAAGATTTTTCCGAACAAATTTTTAAACAAATTGTTTATACAATGCAATTTATGCAATTCAAGTAAAATATATATAAAAAAGTTGTATTATAACCATTTAGGTGTGTAATTTATATATATCACACGTATGATATAATATATTATAGTTACACGCGTAACCATGTGTTTACATTTACACTGCAAGTAGTCGTATATTTTACGCGACAACGTTACCTACAACGTTATGAAAACATGTAATGAACTCATCAAGCCCGGCCAGAAAATTAACTTTATGGCACTATTTTAAAAAATTTAATAATAATATTAGCTAAAAAATAGGGCAATTATAGTCTTTATTTTTTCGCGGAAAAAATTTACAATGTTCTTTGTTTTTATTGTTTCAAGAACAAGTTTTAAGATAATGA
>NW_021853570.1:678484-688552 GCF_003651465.1 Formica exsecta
ATTAATTTATAATTTAAAAAATAATTTTTAATTTAAAAAGTTTTTTATTTTAGAGAATTCGTAATTTCTTGATTAAAATACGATTTTATAGATATGTAATGCATGTTACATAAAATTACGAAACATGTATGGCTATTTGTTTATCGAATTGCAAGCTTTTGCCGAGGACAAAATATATCGATCTATAATTTTATCGCAATAATATGAATTTTAAAACGGGAACGTAAAACCGTGACAGTGACAGGAAGAAAGAGAGCACAAACAAGAGACTAAGGATGCAAGATGATGACAGAAAAGACGCGACATCTCGAGAGATAGTTTTCTTTCATGGTTAGGTGAAGAAATATACTAATGTAGGATAGAATTGCATTGCTCTTTCGCGAAAACGCAGAAATTCGATCGCTTTGCTAATGTGCTTCAATCATATTATAGTTGGATCGATATCGCTTGAAAGTTTGTCTGTTACGCGAATTGACTAACAAGAAGCTTTTATATTTGTGTCCGTCTGTTTATATTACAGATAAAAAAATCCGTCTAATATTTTATAAATTACAGTTAAAGATAATGACTTTTTCCTTAGTAAACTTTATCAGTTTTGTAACATTAGTGTGCGTTTTAATAAAAACAGTATTTAAATAGAATAAAATGAACAAATTATCTTTGTATTCAAAACGCATATGTATACTTTTCTAAATATTGCAATTATATCATTCAATATAAAAATTAACAATATAATAAAGATTGTAAATTTTTTAACGAAATAATGTTAAAACTTTTAATTCAAATCTGATACTCGCATAAATTTTCAATCATTATGAATGTATTTATTAGACTGGAAAATACTTGTCAATTGAAAATACAAAATTCAACGCATCTCGTTCACATCCGTCGTTATATTTTAGAAAATAGTTCTAGCTTTACATTTCGAAAATTGTCGACGACGAGTTTGCAAAGTTTACAACGTATGTACACATTCTACTGACGGTATACAGTGCCAATTTCTATGCTAATGTTAATCGCGATATTGCGTATAACGGAGGAAAAAGTATGGACCTCACGTATGCGAATAATAATAGTAATGGTAAAATGGAATCTGATATCCGTGAACGTATATTACACTGTAAAAAAGTTGACTGAAACTTCAGACAAAGTATCTGCAGCTTTTTTGCAGACACTTTGTGAATTTTCAGACAAACTTTTTTGAACTTTGAGGAAAACGATGATTAAGACAGATTATTCGAAATTTCTTTTAGACACCCAGAAAATTCAGACAAAAATGTATCTGAATTTTTAGAAAATTTTTTACGGTATACGGATCGCAAAATTATTCGTGAAAAAGATCTTTTATACGGCGTTTTTAAAAATCTTTTAAATTCGAGTTCACGTACATGGTACATCTGTATACTTACCTTGCTTGTTAGCCGAGGAAATTTGCGAATGCGATGTGCATCACATCGCGTTCATCGGACGGAACACGCGTGCACGCTGTAAATCTGATAAACGGTATCGTTACGCGCTATCTCTACGAAGATCACGTTCTCTCTCAGCAGTTCTCGCGCGCTTCTGAATATTCATTCACGGTTTTGACTCGCGGCTCTGGCACGGTTGGTCGCTTTAAATTGCCCACGCCATGTTCACAATCGCTCCTCCCATCAATTCGCATTCCTGACTTTGTCATTGCACTTGGTCCCGCTAACGCGGTGTTGCGATGCTCCGGTGACTTTGTAACCCTCTGATTTCGAAACACACTTTGACGCGACACCCCTGCTGGAAACCGCGGTATACGGATCGCAAAATTATTCGTGAAAAAGATCTTTTATACGGTGTTTTTAAAAATCTTTTAAATTCGAGTTCACGTACATGGTACATCTGTATACTTATCTTGCTTGTTAGCCGAGGAAATTTGCGAATGCGATGTGCATCACATCGCGTTCATCGGACGGAACACGCGTGCACGCTGTAAATCTGATAAACGGTATCGTTACGCGCTATCTCTTTTCCGGTTTGTCTTCGTTCATGACGGCGACTCGTTCTCTCTCTTTACGCACACAATTCGTGCTATTTTATACAGTTATAAGGCTGAGCGGTCTTTATTAATAGCGGCGATTATACACGTGAATCGGCATGGCGTGGCTAGCTCCGAAATACAGTGTAATCGCGCAAGCACAAACGGCGTGTTCGTGTTCGTTATAATACAGTCGGCATTCTTCCCCGAGGAAATTACCGGCGGCCCGCAAATGGACCTCCGCCATACGGAGGTTCCTCCTCTCCACGGTTCTCTCATATAGAGCATCAACGTAGTAACTTCATGCCTTCCATGTCGGTGAATCGAGTTAAAATCCCATAGGACGAAAAATCAAGCGCGTTAACGTGTCTTTTACAGAGCACTTACTTTTGCGAATTATTCGCGAAATATAAGAAACATTCGTATTTGCTATTTTTTATTATGTCAAAGGCAGACTTGTATGATGTAGGGTTGCACGAGATATCAAGACTAGTCTTGATATTATCTTGTCTTGTCTCGAAATTCGACGACAAGATCAAAACAAGATCAAGACAAGATTTTTAATTAGTTATCAAGACAATATCAAGACCAAGATTATCTAGATTATTGATTTTGTTAAGATTATTGGTTTTTCAAAGAGCTAAAATAAACAAATGACATAAATAGTAATAATTAAAAATAATAAATAATAACAATTATTGTAAATTATTACATATTATAAAAATTATGTTAGATATTATTTTAAACAATTGTTCAATATTAGAAAAAAATTATTAATAAAATCAAGACAATACAAGATTCACTCAAGACAAAAACAAGATTTAAGTTTTCGAAAATTTTCAATACCAATACAATATTTTTACGAATATTGTCTTGTCTTCAATCTCATGCAACTCTAGTACGATGCGTTCGTTGACGCTTGGGACGGCGACGATTAATTTTCCACGTCCCAAATTTTGGAAATGAGAAGAATTTTTATGCCGTCCGTCGCGTTCTCATTTATCGTACGACACTAAATTATCATTTGTCCATTATACTCGCGGCAATTTCCCTAGTGTGCAGTAAGCCCTGCACGCGAAATTTCGGTACCTCTGTTTTTTCTCATGCTTCAGGCGTATTCGCTCTTTTTCATCGCATGCCTAATATTGTCTGACCGTTTTCATAATTTCCCTTTCTTTCCTATTTGTCTCTTTTTCCTCCCTTTTTCTAACGGAGGACAATATTACACCCATGTTGGAATTAGTCTTCCCAACATACAGAAAAATTTAATTTTTTTTTACGTCATTTTTTGATTACTCATTGTTCGCACAGGAATGACATTTTTGAATTTTTGTTTGCACTTTTCTGGCAAAAAAAGCTAATTAAAAATAAAAAAATAAGAAGAAACAATTTTTGAGAGGGCTAACAAGATCTCATGATACGGTGCATGACTATACGGACGTTTGATTTATTTGAATATAACGTTATTTACGCTAGCTCTTGCATGTCTATCTTATTTTGAATATTACTCAATATAATCCATAGAAAATTTATTATAACATTTGAAATAACTTGCGCACGTCTGTTAGTACATTTTCTTTCTTGTTGCTGTTGCAACGTGCCAGGTTATCCACCTAAAATTCCCGCGAGTATTATTATGTACGCAAATTCTCACAAAGTTCATGCATCGTTCGTGTAAATTTAAACGTTTCCCCGCATATAACAGGAAGGATGGGGCAATCTAAGATAGAGGAAACCACTTTGCACGTAAGCGGGGTTCATCGTATTTTGTCCCGCGCGCGTTCTAACCAACCGTAGCTTTGCAATCCGAGATGCAGCCCTTACGTATCGAGTTGCAACGTGCAAGCTACCTGCAGCTGCACCCGGCGTTTCTACCACGAGCCCTAAGGACAAGCGAAAACGACGCAGGCTCTAAAACACCCATAAACGTATACGGGGATTATTTGAGCGGTGGGATTATCGAAAATGTCACTTGCAAAATATTGAAGGGATATCAGCTGATTTAGCGTGTATCTGTGGTACATATATATTTGGAAGTTGAACAAAATTATTACAAAGTACTTTATATGATATTAAAAAGGATATCTGGAATCGATCTTTCTTCTCCGTTTACGCTTTTATTTGTGTAGTGCATTTACTTTGCCTGTGATAAATAAATCAATATTATTAAACCAGTGATTGATTAATATTGATATTATAAAACTAATTTAGAATTTTATAAAATTTATTAATTCTGCATCGGCTTATTTGTATGTGCCAATTAAAAATACACTCTTAATAATTTATGATTAATAATTAATGTGATTTATATATTGTGAATAGGAGAGATACACATACGTAAAGTGTGAAATAATCGATGTAGCTTATGTATAAGCTTTACCGCGTATGCGTCTATAAAGATAAGAAGCGCGATGATTGCTCTTGGAGGAGGAGGGGCGGGGGGGAATATTCTTGCAAAAACTTATAGAGCGAGAATTTCGATTTTCCCGCTGACATAATTACTTGTGTGGCGACGCTGGTGATCACACGAGCTATATGTAATAGAGGTAATTTGCCTAGGGCAAAATCTGAATATTCTCCGTGATTTGGACCATTTCACTTGGCGGTTTCAGCGAGAGGTCACCCGGGGCACGAAGATCACGTTCTCTCTCCGCAGTTCTCGCGCGCTTCTGAATATTCATTCACGGTTTTGAGTCGCGGCTCTGGCACGGTTGGTCGCTTTAAATTGCCCGCGCCATGTTCACAATCGCTCCACCCATCAATTCGCATTCCTGACTTTGTCATTGCACTTGGTCCCGCTAACGCGGTGTTGCGATGCTCCGGTGACTTTGTAACCCTCTGATTTCGAAACACACTTTGACGCGACACCCCTGCTGGAAACCGCGCGTTGCGAAAGCGTAAGTGCCGATCAATACAATCATTTATCCGCGAAATTGTTTTTGATTTGATTTATTTTCTGAATATTTTAAATATCGATTTGAGAATGAAATTCTAATATTTGTGGCAAAATCATTATTAAGAAACTTGTAAAAGGTAGAAATCTTGTGCGAAAGCGATTGTATAATTAATGTTAAATTTCATTTATAATTTTGGATGCCCTTTGGACGTCCTAAGGACATCCTTGTGCTGTCTGGGTTATGTATAAGCTTTACCGCGTATGCGTCTATAAAGATAAGCGATGAATGCTCTCGGAGGAGGAGGAGGGGGGGGGGGATATTCTTGTAAAAACTTATAGAGCGAGAATTTCGATTTTCCCGCTGACATAATTACTTGTGTGGCGACGCTGGTGATCACACGAGCTATATGTAATAGAGGTAATTTGCCTAGGGCAAAATCTGAATATTCTCCGTGATTTGGACCATTTCACTTGGCGGTTTCAGCGAGAGGTCACCCGGGGCACGAAGATCACGTTCTCTCTCCGCAGTTCTCGCGCGCTTCTGAATATTCATTCACGGTTTTGAGTCGCGGCTCTGGCACGGTTGGTCGCTTTAAATTGCCCACGCCATGTTCACAATCGCTCCTCCCATCAATTCGCATTCCTGACTTTGTCATTGCACTTGGTCCCGCTAACGCGGTGTTGCGATGCTCCGGTGACTTTGTAACCCTCTGATTTCGAAACACACTTTGACGCGACACCCCTGCTGGAAACCGCGCGTTGCGAAAGCGTAAGTGCCGATCAATACAATCATTTATCCGCGAAATTGTTTTTGATTTGATTTATTTTCTGAATATTTTAAATATCGATTTGAGAATGAAATTCTAATATTTGTGGCAAAATCATTATTAAGAAACTTGTAAAAGATAGAAATCTTGTGCGAAAGCGATTGTATAATTAATGTTAAATTTCATTTATAATTTTCTCACAAAATAAGTTTTAATTTATTATAATATATATTTTTTTTAAATATAATTTTATTAAATTGAAGATAAGCAATCAACTAATATACAGCATTGAATTTGACTGATATACGAGTATTTTTTGATCGGAGATTAACTTGATAGAGAGAGAATATTATTTACGAGTATTGCGTGCGCTGTTTAAGATTTGTTTTCTCGAGATATAATCACCATCATCATTTATTTCTCGAATTTCTATTTGCGTGCGATTATTACCGCGAGAAACTCGACAGGGTAGGGGATGCCCCGAAGTTCCGGCGCGCCGCTCACTTTGAAGGAAATCGACGTTACTTATTAATCATTGCCTACCTGCTGGCTGAAAGACCACTGATAGTCTCATTCAACCGCTCTGTCGCGGATATCTTTTGCTCCCTTTGGCCGTCTTTCAACTACTAGACTTATCTTTTCCTTCGCTATACTTCTTTCTCTCTGTCTTCCTTTTTTTTCCACTTTTCGCTTCACAATGTGCACGTTTGAACGGGATTTGGAACGGAAATGATGTTTCTAAGATAAAGTTAGATGATAAAGCGTTATAAATGTTGCAACTGTCATTTAGCTATAAACAATAGAAAAATGGATTGCGTGATTAAGAATAAAGCAAATGCTGTTATAAAAAGTATTTGTTTTACAAGTAAAAGCATATATTTTGCAGTAAACAAAGAAGTACAGCTCCATTTTTTTTTTTTCGTATAAATTGTATAAATATATACGTAATTATGCACAATTTGTGTTCTTTATTATAAATTTGCATAGCATTATATCTACAACTTCTTATTCGCAGAAACATAGCTTTAATATTTCTTTTAATCTTCATTTTGTAATAAATGAAAATGAAAACGTTTGTCCTATAGCATGTTTGCTTTCTATGATTTCTCTTTGCATAATTTAATGCTATGATAGAAAAGGAAAACTGGAACGAGAATATGATTTGAAACGGTATATATGATAAGTTAATCGTTTGCCTTTCTTACTATTCACGATGCAAATAGGCCGGATTGATTTGAACTTGTGCACATTCGAGACGCACAATAGCTGACGATATCGGTTTAATATTTTGACGATTGTACCGAAAAGGCTGCAGTCAGCGGCGTATACAGAATAGAGAGATTGGAATACAAAATAAGATCTAAAAATACGGAAGATACTTTTGATAAAATAGGCATTGATAATAAAAATGTATTTTGTCACATAACAAAGTCAACTATTTCTTACGATATAATGTATATTTTAAATGAAAAATCCAAATACTAACTACATATTTTAATATCTCTATTATTAAATATAGTATAGTTTTTTTTTTCTTTATTGTTTCTTAAGATTTATTATTGTGAATAGATTACAAAATAAGATCTTTTAATTAATTTTAAATCGGCTTTATTTTTGCTAAAATGTAACTTTAGAAGTTTAATAAGAATATAAATTAATAACGCAAGAGTACGTTCTATTCATTAAACAGAGATTATACTCTTCGATAAATCTTAGGCTATCTCTTTTTTCTCTCTCATTCACATAACTGGATACATGCTGCAATAATCTAAATTAAATGTACGTGCATAACAATCTTTATATTTTATGAGATATTTATATATGAATGAAAGTAGAAAAATCCAATAAATAGCATAAGTTATATATAACTAGTCATTCACGATGACTTAGGGTCTAAATCTGGTGACAGGTCCATGAAGCCACCATTGAAACAGCCTCTGCAAAAACCTTGTGTTTCTTATAATAGAAATGTTTGAGTTCTAAATACTGTTTAATAGAAGCCAAATTTGCCCCCACCAGAACTTATCCGTTAGATATTTCGGAAAATCAAACTTAAATGGTATTAGAAGTTACAGTTTAACAGCAATTTGGAATATCAAATACCAATATGAATTTAGTTATATCTACATCTTGAAATCCTAGTCACGCGAGAATTAACTTTATGTAGATTATTATCTGTATTCGACATCGGACCGTACGTTCGATCGTACCATTTTCCTCTGTTGGCAGTTTCAATGTCTCTCCGCCCTTTTAGCGTAGAGTACGAGAATGAAAAGAAACTTTTCCACTTTTCCAACGACTCGTTCAAATCAGAAGTAGCAATTTTTGCGAATGTGAAAATTCGCCGGAAGCGGAAAAATCGAGAGAAGTAGACTTGGCGACGAGATTGACCCAAGTTATGAGACGAAAACAGATAAGAAGATGGGGGTTACGCCAAAATGAGAGAAAAGAGAAAATTCACTGAGTAAATAATTATTTTGGCAAATAGAACGAAATTCTCTTCGCTCTCTTTTTCTCTTCATTGAACATTGAAATAATCTGTTCTCTGTCAAAACTTGATATCTTTCTCTACAATTTACAAAAAATCTCAATATATTAAATATTTTTTAAATATATTAAATATATTATAAATTTATAAATCTCTAAAAAATGGCCAGAAAAGTACGATTTTGTTATTTGTTTGTACTTTTGAAGTGCAAGCCTTCAAAAATCTGTTTCTTTTTTTAAATCAAACACAATTGAAAAACTAAGTATTTATCTTTCGATGAATAATTATCTTTAACTATTTATTTCATGTTAACTTATTATTAATTAATGCTTTATTTTTACAACAAAAATTTTGTTATATAAGAATAGTGATTTTAATCATTTAAAAAAATTTTTTATTACAATAATAATATGTAATAAGATTCGTTGCATATTATTAATAAAGTTTTGTATCTTTTTTCAAAGAATTAGAAAAATATAAAGAGTTGCTATTTATCGCACTCTATATTTTTTCCCATTTAAATTTTAATATATTTTTAGAAAATATAAAGCAAAGTATCTGTGTTATAAAGAAAGATCTTTAATTAAAATTCTTTACAATTACAATTGTCGTTTAATATCGTAGAAATATGATTAAATTGCAAAAAGGAGAAAAAAAAAGTTATCTTTTCGATGAGGAGAATTTCGCCGCGTGTAATCTCGCGGTGCGTTTGTTTCTGCCGGAAGGAATAAACAACGAGGAACACACGCGCGTCTGTCTTTATTGATGTAACAAACAAATAAACGGACAAACAAACGGGTAAACGCGTCGAGAAATCCTTTAGGAATTCAGCCTCGAATTTTGCAGTTAGGATTTTCGTTGAAAATCCTTGGCCTGCCGCGTATGCTGTTTTTACTTTGATCGCTGGCTTGTTGAACGGCGAGTAATCGCGCTGGAACTATCTACGGTCCGAGAGCAATCACGCTCGGTACCGCCATTTGTGCCATTGCCGTTGCTCTTGTCGGAGCAACTATACACGCACAAAGCGCATGGATAATTAAACTGGGGGCCCTGGCTACAGTGGCAGCAGAACGCTCACGTTCTCCATTTCCAGTAGGATGTTGGTCAAAGTTTTACCCACGAGAGGCTATGGCTCTCATAGAGAGAGAGAGAGAGAGAGAGAGAGAGTACGCTCTCGCGACTTGCTTTTTCGCCATTTCTCTCCGTTTCGTGTGTCTCCGGCTCACTTTATGCTCTCTGCTCGTCTCTTCGAGTGTGTCGTAAATCTTTGTTGATGTTACACCCTATATGCATATATATACATAGTAAAAAAGTATACGTGTGTGTGTGTTTATTATCAAGACGTGGCTCACTCAAATTTTATATTTTGTTTGTGGTAGTTTTGAAAGCTCTGTAAAAGCTTCTGCTTTCGTTTGTCATTTCTAATAATGAGCGGAAAAAGTGGCATACAAATCAAATCTCGTGCGAGTAAATTCTAAATGTGACGATTAACACGCATATCGATAAGAGGATAGGAACATATTGCGAGATTATTTAGCAAATAATTATTTAAATGAGTTTGGTGGTTATAGTCTGATGTTCATCAATGTTTCTATATTTACAATAATTATCCGTCTGCTAAAGTTCGATATGTTTATTATATATCCGAGTATTTCATAAATTATGTCGTTGTCACGAATGTAATACAAAATAACAATGATAATAATTAAACTAATTAAAAAAATTAATTGCGAAGAAAAATAAGCAATTGCGGAATAACGGTAAACTCGATAAAAACTGAAATCTTTGCGTGCATCCGTATCTCGTTGTATTCAGTTTAAATATTGTCTTCATTAGTAATGTACAATTATATACGGCAGCGTAAAAGGTACAATATAAAATATTTAAATATTATAATGTTTTAAATAATTAA
>NW_021853570.1:690155-701065 GCF_003651465.1 Formica exsecta
TAATTTATTATAATATATATTTTTTTTAAATATAATTTTATTAAATTGAAGATAAGCAATCAACTAATATACAGCATTGAATTTGACTGATATACGAGTATTTTTTGATCGGAGATTAACTTGATAGAGAGAGAATATTATTTACGAGTATTGCGTGCGCTGTTTAAGATTTGTTTTCTCGAGATATAATCACCATCATCATTTATTTCTCGAATTTCTATTTGCGTGCGATTATTACCGCGAGAAACTCGACAGGGTAGGGGATGCCCCGAAGTTCCGGCGCGCCGCTCACTTTGAAGGAAATCGACGTTACTTATTAATCATTGCCTACCTGCTGGCTGAAAGACCACTGATAGTCTCATTCAACCGCTCTGTCGCGGATATCTTTTGCTCCCTTTGGCCGTCTTTCAACTACTAGACTTATCTTTTCCTTCGCTATACTTCTTTCTCTCTGTCTTCCTTTTTTTTCCACTTTTCGCTTCACAATGTGCACGTTTGAACGGGATTTGGAACGGAAATGATGTTTCTAAGATAAAGTTAGATGATAAAGCGTTATAAATGTTGCAACTGTCATTTAGCTATAAACAATAGAAAAATGGATTGCGTGATTAAGAATAAAGCAAATGCTGTTATAAAAAGTATTTGTTTTACAAGTAAAAGCATATATTTTGCAGTAAACAAAGAAGTACAGCTCCATTTTTTTTTTTTCGTATAAATTGTATAAATATATACGTAATTATGCACAATTTGTGTTCTTTATTATAAATTTGCATAGCATTATATCTACAACTTCTTATTCGCAGAAACATAGCTTTAATATTTCTTTTAATCTTCATTTTGTAATAAATGAAAATGAAAACGTTTGTCCTATAGCATGTTTGCTTTCTATGATTTCTCTTTGCATAATTTAATGCTATGATAGAAAAGGAAAACTGGAACGAGAATATGATTTGAAACGGTATATATGATAAGTTAATCGTTTGCCTTTCTTACTATTCACGATGCAAATAGGCCGGATTGATTTGAACTTGTGCACATTCGAGACGCACAATAGCTGACGATATCGGTTTAATATTTTGACGATTGTACCGAAAAGGCTGCAGTCAGCGGCGTATACAGAATAGAGAGATTGGAATACAAAATAAGATCTAAAAATACGGAAGATACTTTTGATAAAATAGGCATTGATAATAAAAATGTATTTTGTCACATAACAAAGTCAACTATTTCTTACGATATAATGTATATTTTAAATGAAAAATCCAAATACTAACTACATATTTTAATATCTCTATTATTAAATATAGTATAGTTTTTTTTTTCTTTATTGTTTCTTAAGATTTATTATTGTGAATAGATTACAAAATAAGATCTTTTAATTAATTTTAAATCGGCTTTATTTTTGCTAAAATGTAACTTTAGAAGTTTAATAAGAATATAAATTAATAACGCAAGAGTACGTTCTATTCATTAAACAGAGATTATACTCTTCGATAAATCTTAGGCTATCTCCTTTTTCTCTCTCATTCACATAACTGGATACATGCTGCAATAATCTAAATTAAATGTACGTGCATAACAATCTTTATATTTTATGAGATATTTATATATGAATGAAAGTAGAAAAATCCAATAAATAGCATAAGTTATATATAACTAGTCATTCACGATGACTTAGGGTCTAAATCTGGTGACAGGTCCATGAAGCCACCATTGAAACAGCCTCTGCAAAAACCTTGTGTTTCTTATAATAGAAATGTTTGAGTTCTAAATACTGTTTAATAGAAGCCAAATTTGCCCCCACCAGAACTTATCCGTTAGATATTTCGGAAAATCAAACTTAAATGGTATTAGAAGTTACAGTTTAACAGCAATTTGGAATATCAAATACCAATATGAATTTAGTTATATCTACATCTTGAAATCCTAGTCACGCGAGAATTAACTTTATGTAGATTATTATCTGTATTCGACATCGGACCGTACGTTCGATCGTACCATTTTCCTCTGTTGGCAGTTTCAATGTCTCTCCGCCCTTTTAGCGTAGAGTACGAGAATGAAAAGAAACTTTTCCACTTTTCCAACGACTCGTTCAAATCAGAAGTAGCAATTTTTGCGAATGTGAAAATTCGCCGGAAGCGGAAAAATCGAGAGAAGTAGACTTGGCGACGAGATTGACCCAAGTTATGAGACGAAAACAGATAAGAAGATGGGGGTTACGCCAAAATGAGAGAAAAGAGAAAATTCACTGAGTAAATAATTATTTTGGCAAATAGAACGAAATTCTCTTCGCTCTCTTTTTCTCTTCATTGAACATTGAAATAATCTGTTCTCTGTCAAAACTTGATATCTTTCTCTACAATTTACAAAAAATCTCAATATATTAAATATTTTTTAAATATATTATATATATAATAAATTTATAAATCTCTAAAAAATGGCCAGAAAAGTACGATTTTGTTATTTGTTTGTACTTTTGAAGTGCAAGCCTTCAAAAATCTGTTTCTTTTTTTAAATCAAACACAATTGAAAAACTAAGTATTTATCTTTCGATGAATAATTATCTTTAACTATTTATTTCATGTTAACTTATTATTAATTAATGCTTTATTTTTACAACAAAAATTTTGTTATATAAGAATAGTGATTTTAATCATTTAAAAAAATTTTTTATTACAATAATAATATGTAATAAGATTCGTTGCATATTATTAATAAAGTTTTGTATCTTTTTTCAAAGAATTAGAAAAATATAAAGAGTTGCTATTTATCGCACTCTATATTTTTTCCCATTTAAATTTTAATATATTTTTAGAAAATATAAAGCAAAGTATCTGTGTTATAAAGAAAGATCTTTAATTAAAATTCTTTACAATTACAATTGTCGTTTAATATCGTAGAAATATGATTAAATTGCAAAAAGGAGAAAAAAAAAGTTATCTTTTCGATGAGGAGAATTTCGCCGCGTGTAATCTCGCGGTGCGTTTGTTTCTGCCGGAAGGAATAAACAACGAGGAACACACGCGCGTCTGTCTTTATTGATGTAACAAACAAATAAACGGACAAACAAACGGGTAAACGCGTCGAGAAATCCTTTAGGAATTCAGCCTCGAATTTTGCAGTTAGGATTTTCGTTGAAAATCCTTGGCCTGCCGCGTATGCTGTTTTTACTTTGATCGCTGGCTTGTTGAACGGCGAGTAATCGCGCTGGAACTATCTACGGTCCGAGAGCAATCACGCTCGGTACCGCCATTTGTGCCATTGCCGTTGCTCTTGTCGGAGCAACTATACACGCACAAAGCGCATGGATAATTAAACTGGGGGCCCTGGCTACAGTGGCAGCAGAACGCTCACGTTCTCCATTTCCAGTAGGATGTTGGTCAAAGTTTTACCCACGAGAGGCTATGGCTCTCATAGAGAGAGAGAGAGAGAGAGAGAGAGTACGCTCTCGCGACTTGCTTTTTCGCCATTTCTCTCCGTTTCGTGTGTCTCCGGCTCACTTTATGCTCTCTGCTCGTCTCTTCGAGTGTGTCGTAAATCTTTGTTGATGTTACACCCTATATGCATATATATACATAGTAAAAAAGTATACGTGTGTGTGTGTTTATTATCAAGACGTGGCTCACTCAAATTTTATATTTTGTTTGTGGTAGTTTTGAAAGCTCTGTAAAAGCTTCTGCTTTCGTTTGTCATTTCTAATAATGAGCGGAAAAAGTGGCATACAAATCAAATCTCGTGCGAGTAAATTCTAAATGTGACGATTAACACGCATATCGATAAGAGGATAGGAACATATTGCGAGATTATTTAGCAAATAATTATTTAAATGAGTTTGGTGGTTATAGTCTGATGTTCATCAATGTTTCTATATTTACAATAATTATCCGTCTGCTAAAGTTCGATATGTTTATTATATATCCGAGTATTTCATAAATTATGTCGTTGTCACGAATGTAATACAAAATAACAATGATAATAATTAAACTAATTAAAAAAATTAATTGCGAAGAAAAATAAGCAATTGCGGAATAACGGTAAACTCGATAAAAACTGAAATCTTTGCGTGCATCCGTATCTCGTTGTATTCAGTTTAAATATTGTCTTCATTAGTAATGTACAATTATATACGGCAGCGTAAAAGGTACAATATAAAATATTTAAATATTATAATGTTTTAAATAATTAAATAAATTATATAAAAGTAGATATTAGAGATTAATAATTTGAAAGGTTTTTAACGAATGAAACAGAATAAGAAGCTTTATTCGAATAAGTATTCTAGATATTAATCATGTCAGTCGTCAGTTGATAACTTTTTTATTTATATAATATTTTATATTATATTATATGTGTGTATAGAATTTATATCATAAAAATTTATGAAAATGATATTTTCTGAAAAAGATCCGAAATAAGTCATTTATGACAGTGCTAGATTTTAATATTTGTTGACAGAGTTTCATTTTCGACGATGATCATGTTTTGATTTTGAAGTAAAAACAAAAGATTTATATTCATTGTGCGCGCGCGTGTATGTATGTACAATACGTTACGACGTTACGACACGCGTTACTTTATCGCCTTACGATAAAATGTTAACAGAGAGAGAGAGATGAACTTTTTTTAAATTCTTTGCATTATTTAATTATTTAATTTAGTAATAATATAAGATTTTTGTATAGAAAATAAAAACTCAATGGTTTCAAATTTTCTATTTTTTGTAATCATATTTTTACATGCACACCACACATAAAATACATACGTATATAAAAGTAATGCTTATATATGCGGAATTATATTAATGTACATAAAATTTTATTTTTCTAATAACACATAATTTGTTGCTCACTAATTAATATATTATACAAATATATATGTTTCGTCTATTGTACATTATTATAATGAGACTCTCATTTGTGATATAATAAAATTAAAGATTGTTTATATTATATAATTACAGGAATGACGATCGGTGGTAGTGACGATGAAGCGTGAAAGTTACCGTTGATTTGTCGGACATCCTGCAGGGCCATTTGTTTCCAGGATGAGTGCGTCGCTGCAAATTTTGGCTCTAATCAGCTTAGCCGGGCAAAATGTGGCCTGGCCGCAGGACCCCATTCCTAGACTGCACATCAAACATCGTGAGTAATATTTAAACAGAAACATTCGTTTATTATAATACTTTAATTAAACAAAAACCGTCAGTTTATATTCACGTGAAGATAAGATTTTTTTGTATATTAATTCATTTAAAACAAATGGATTAAGTATTAGAAAGCTATAGAAGTATTTCTTTACTTTTTAATAATAAAGGATTTAAAAAGCAATTTTTATAGAGAAAAATATAAATTTTTCATGCATTAACTTCTCATATATGCTTGAATAATGGCAATTAAAATTTTTTCATATCTTTCCACACGATAATATATTGATTTTAGAAATGATAATTATGCAATATGTTTTGACAGTTGCCATTAGTCTCAATATCTACCACAAGATAATCTCCATTAAACTAGTACTTTAACCGCGGCAAATTGAATTGGAAACTATTGTGGAATTAGGTGCTATTTAGTTACTAATTTATTACTCTATCCATAATTTTAGTACCGGAGCTATTCAATTAGAAAGATGCGATGAAAAATAAAAAATGCCCGCTTTAAGAGAGCTCTATTTAATATTTTCAGTCTATAATAAAAATTATATAAATTTAAAATAACCGGGAAATTGAACGCTCTATTTAAATACTTTGAAAAACGATTAACAGTTTTGACATATCTATCGTAGATTTAATATCGTAATTTTAATTTGATAAATAATAGATTAATATGAAAATCATGATTAATGTAAGTATAGAGAAAGTACGAATAAAAAATTTTATAGATTTATCTTTAAATATATTCATAATGAGATTAATAGGAATTTTGTTGATTGTATGTCATTATTTTTTTTACACACATTAATATTTAATTTCTGATATTGCATTTATTGATAATTAAAAATCATTATATTTAACTATATATTTAAAGTCTTTCCAATATTACAAAATTATACCGAGAATTGGTAAAGGTTTAAATGTATGCCAATGTAATT
Organism: Formica exsecta; assembly: GCF_003651465.1. Taxonomy (NCBI): domain Eukaryota; kingdom Metazoa; phylum Arthropoda; class Insecta; order Hymenoptera; family Formicidae; genus Formica; species Formica exsecta. Next base: position 696,246 of record NW_021853570.1, read on the forward strand.
GCAAAAATCAAAGTGAAATGATGTAGCTTAATCTTGTTATTTAACATCGCAAATTATTTATTTGCATATTTTGTATTTTTCGAAATAATTTTACACAAAAATATTTCAGCAAAATGTTTTTATATATCAGAATCTATTGTCACTTCATTTGTAATATCAGATTTTGTAATAACATTTTTTCCGTTTTTATGCAAAATTATCACCATCATTAATATCATATTGGAATGAAATAAGTATAGTGGATCCATCGCACCGTTGGTAAAAGTAATTAGGTAAATTTCAATATTCCCGCCTTCGCTGCAAGATTCAATAATGATCCATTACTAAATTTGGCGCGACGCGATGCCACACAATGGCCTTTTGCGAGACGGAATTTAATAAAATGTAGCCACACTTTCACCTCGCTATCGAGTTAGTAAATTGACAGTACCCAGCCTTTTAGGATATATACATAGGCGTTCAATTAAAATTAATCTAATCAATGGGAGCGATGCATAGAGTCACATCTCACACAGGCCAACCAATGGCGAATTTATCGCACACTATTATTTATGGCAGGCGATCATTTTTTCTATTCTGTTAAAAACGCACTATAACGATTTTACACTGACATATTATAGACAAAATTTTGCAAGCGTATTCTTTCTGCTTCTCATATTTCAAATGGACTTTTACTCTTTACGGAGAATTTTTATTCATAAAAATCAGTCATCAATAAATTCAATATCAAACATTAAATATTAATGTGTGTAAAAAAGTGATAATGTTCAATTAAATTTTTGCTGCAAAAAGAAATACATGTATGTCTGCAAATTGATTCGTAAACTAGTTGTAGAACTGATTTATTTTTTATACGTAATCTTTATTTCCTAAAAATATGGATTATAAAAGGATATGGAACACGAACACTTTTCAATTCAGTTATACTTTATATTTTACAAAGTTACAAAATATATGAAATAATCTTGATCCCCAGAAAGTCCCTGAATTTATTCAAAAAGTGCATCTCGCTCTCTTTCTCGCGCGAGTCTCTGGAGCCTGAAAAAAAAATCGGTTAAAGTGAACTCAGGAGGAGGGGAGGAGGAAGAATAGTGTAGATAAGAACACTAACCACTCGGTGACCGTTTATCACGAGCGATCTTCGACTGGTGCCGGTTAACCGGCGACTTAATTTTCGCGTACGTAGAAAAGGATAGATGGAAGAATTGCGTGAAACGCGCGGTAGTAAAATGATGACGGAAAATGGTTGTCGTCTTCTGGATCGCGACGACCACCCGAGCTATTCTGTCCTTTCGAGAGGTCGCATTGTACGCCGGATATACATATGTAGTCGGCGGCGGCGACTTTCATACCTGCCTCTGACGGCGTATTCAACGCGTTGTCACAACGGGCTGACCCCTAACAATTCAAAGGCACTTCCACGCGATATGAGCACCCTTTCGACCACACCTGTGGATCTGTTTGTCTCATGGTGCGAACGTACCCCCAAAACGGATAGACCGATAAAGCTAAACATAAACGCGATGTTACACGAGCATAGAGCATTTAAAGGGGCGCTTATATAAATGCAAGTTTTAACACATAATGGATGTCTTCGGCTAAATTCCGAAAGTTTTATCATTAAATATTTTTTTACAACTATCTTGTGTTAATATGAATTTCAACCGTAATTAATTGATCTTTCTTTTATTATTTTTTTTTATTTATATAATTCCGAAAGTTTTATCATTAAATATTTTTTTACAACTATCTTGTGTTAATATGAATTTCAACCGTAATTAATTGATCTTTCTTTTATTCTTTTTTTTTATTTATATAATATTTTATATTATATTATATGTGTGTATAGAATTTATATCATAAAAATTTATGAAAATGATATTTTCTGAAAAAGATCCGAAATAAGTCATTTATGACAGTGCTAGATTTTAATATTTGTTGACAGAGTTTCATTTTCGACGATGATCATGTTTTGATTTTGAAGTAAAAACAAAAGATTTATATTCATTGTGCGCGCGCGTGTATGTATGTACAATACGTTACGACGTTACGACACGCGTTACTTTATCGCCTTACGATAAAATGTTAACAGAGAGAGAGAGATAGAGCCAGGCTTGACCGTGTCACTTGAAAATTTATTCCAAACCTATCGAAAAAAAAAAAAAGAAAAAAAAAAGAGACATATCACATAGATCGTCGTCGCTGTCCTCCGCTGGATCGCACGCGTCGTAAACAAAGATACAATCGATAATTTCCGGCAAATCGAGGATGACGGCTTTTCGGAAGTTTACTCGACCGGAAGGTATAGAGAGAGGATCGCGCGCACGTTGCGGCGGCGAGAGACACACACACGGCACACACGACAGGGGGGGTTAACGACCGGTTGGAAATCCGCCGTCGTGTTGATGGTGGATTCGCCTCGGAGCTTTTGACGCGGATCAAATATTGGCGTGTGCCCTGTCGATCGACGCGCCCACGCTACTACGCCACGTCGCGACGCGACGCGACGCCGCGGTCCGCTTTGGTAAATCCTATTGAGTATTCAATTACGACAGAGGAGAGCGGGAGGAATGGGGGGGAGGGGAGGTTACATACATACATACACTTGCACACACATATATATATATATATAGTTGGCCGATCCAGATGAAATTGAACGCTCTCCCACGCGATGTACACTAGGCGTAACAAATGTCAGAATGTCTCGAGAAATTTTTAGAAAGAATTGCATCAGCTGTATTACCTCGAATTATCGAATAATTGCAATTGTTTTAATTTGAGATTTTACATAAAAAAAATTACTGCTCTCTTTTTACGATGCGCTTTTATATCGAGCGATTATATTTTAATCTCTAATATTTTACTCGCACGAAAAGATGGGATATGAATGAAAAATTTGTAGAAAGAGAGAAAAATATTCTTATTATTTAATAATTTTATTAATATCAAAATGAATATCAAAATAATCTTACTTTTGAATATAGATTTTGTTGCAATAAGCGCGAACAATTTACTGACAACAATTAAAATTCTGTCAAAATCGAACCTAGTTGAAGTTAATTGAAAAATGTGGCATTTTCATTTATTTTCTTTTTTAAAGTTTAAAATTCCATGTAAAAAGTTTATCAAAAGTCATATTTTTAATATTAATTAATCAGAAACTATAAATCTTAATATTTTTATCAAGAACAAAATGGTCTCGAAATTGAAGAACTTGAAAAAATACATGGTCTTGGGAAAATTTTTATAGTGAGCATATATACATATTTTATGTTAATATATGTACATATAATTTGTAAGACACAGTTATACCATTTTGTATTTTGTTTAATAATAACAAAAATAAATTATGCAATTAAACCGTACCCTGAATTTGGCTATTAAAAAATTATGCACGATATCTATATAAAAAATTTGAAAAATATATATATTTGTATATAAAATAAATGGCATATAACGTTGTTAAACAAAATATCTTCTATAAAAATTTGATCGAACATTAACTATTCTTTTATTACAACCAGTTATAATGTACAGGGTGATTTCTTTGATAGCGTATGCGCGCGAGTGCTTTGCTTAAAAATATTGAGTTTAGAGAGACATATGACGTGTTTAACCATTTTACCTTGTCTTCCTATTTTCTCGAGTAAAGCGCGATGTACATCACCTGCAGAGAATCGCTTTATAAATCAACATCTAGACACGATACGTCGTCATGAAAAATATTCATCTAGTGAATATTAAATCGTTCACAAGTCGGTTAAAGTCTTGTATAGATAAATCCGCGCGCGATATAATGTATATTTCTCTACATTATCTTCGAAGAAAGAAACCGCTCTACCATCCAACTACGTACATACAATCGGAATGTGAATAGTATATCTCGAGACGGGTTACGTAGATTAATCATTTGCTACGACGGAAGCCGTACACTTGACCGGCTCTCGCCGAGAGTAAGCTCGTTAGGGCTTGAAAGAACTTTGTTAAGCCCCGAGAGATCGCGACAACAACAAGTTATGTCTGTGTTCGAGAATCTGTATTTTCTGCTGTACACCGTGCGCCAAATTCACATGCACTAAAAAGGCCAGTTCCCGTCTGTTTGTTACCTTTGTAACAAACAGCTGATTGTCATTTTTGTAACAATAGTGAGAGTATTTTTGGCGCTCGCTCTGGCGACGCTTGCAACCATTTCGATCGTTAAAGTTTGAATTATTCTTCCGAATTATTGTTCCTTGAATATTGCACGTAGGATATATATTTGGGCTTCGGGTTGGAAGTTTGCTAAGTAGCGTAAATGTACCGTAAACGATAGCTCCTGATATAACGTATCCTCGTTGGATATGCCGTCGGCGATTCGCCACCGATCGCTAATATAATTCCATTCTAGAAAGTAGCTTTGAATTTATTTCTGTCGAATTGAACCGAATCGTTTCGGCAAATTAACAGCGAAAATGAAAATTTTTATTTTTACCATTGTCTCGGGTTTTTTTTTCTTCCGTCTTTTCTATTACCGTGTCGAATTCATTCCGCGGACGTAATAGATTCCGAAATTTTTATTAAATTGAATTAAATCATATTTGAATAATTGTGTTTCTTTAATTAATATTAATAATAATTAATTTACTCTTCTTGTTAAAATATATATATTTTTTGCTCTTTTACATTTAATTTGTCTAATAAAATATAAGGTATATATTATATTAAAGTTTATTATTGTATAATATTTTATATATCGTTTGCATAGATTTCTCATTTCTAATATTTTTGACGTTATTATGAAATAATGTTCTATTCCGGAAGTTCTTTTTATATTTTTATTA
>NW_021853570.1:701280-733924 GCF_003651465.1 Formica exsecta
TATATATATAAAAGGTTTGGGCGCTGTAGGAAACTTTTTATACATGTTATCTTTTATACACATTAACTTATTACACATTACTTATAATTTATTTTTGTTATCGTTAAACATACAAAATGGTAAATGTGTCTTACAAATCATACATATGTTTACATAACATATGTATATGTATACTATAAAAGTTATCTCGAACTATGTGCTTTTTTCAAGTTCTTCAATTTTGAGTCGATTTTGTTCTTGATAAAAATATTAGGACATTTATAGTTTCTGATTAATTAATATTAAAAATATGACTTTTAATAAACTTTTTACATAGAATTTTAAGCTTTAAAAGAGAAAATAAATGAAAATGCCACATTTTTCAATTAACTTCAACTAGATTCGACTTTGGCAGAATTTTAATTGGGTACAAAGATATACAATATTAAAAAATGAAAAATGTAAATAACTCTTTTTTTCTCTCTTCCACATTTTTATTAAAGAAAAATTATTTCCAAATTGATTCAAAAAATTGTAATTAAAGAGATATTTAATGGTGACGATTTTAGGATATCTTATATTTATAGATGATAACAAAAAAACACACATTTTTGTATATATTTTGATTCTGACAGCCTTAAACTTTGATGAGATCAAAAACTATTTTTGCTTTTAATGTCAAATTATATCATATGTAATTATGAAGTTGATTTAGGTCCGGAAGCGATATGAGAAACTGCGTCAGTTTAACTAGCGCGAGTAACTTAATTCTGCATCAGTTTCCCATTTAGTAGCGTATGCTGAAGACATATCTGAGCGCGTAAGAGATTTACATTTACGTAAATATCCCTTATATACGCCGGAAGTAAACGAGAACTCTATACGAGATCAAACGCGAGCTATTCTATTCTCGCGTTTTGATACGTATGCGAACCTGCCTTATATGTATTCGACAAATATCTACGTAGTAGCATATTCGCTGACCGTCTCAAAGAAAATATTTCTCTTTGCCTCGAGAACTCTGTGTACAAATTTTCCACCGCGCTCGAATGGCGAATAATAACCAGTTGAGATAAATATAAGAGATGAGAATTAGATCTTTCTCTCTCTCTATTTCTGTCTATGCAACTATTGTATATAGAACAGATTTTAAAATAAATCGGCGCAGTTTTTTTGCAGTCGTATTGTTCGACTAATTGGGAGCAACATTTGTCTGTGCGAAAATATAGGTCTTGAATAAGTTAAACTAAATATTGAGAATTTTATTAACTGGCGCATTTTTGGAAGTAGGGTTTTTTATTTGCCATTTGAGAGATATCAATAATAAAGAAATTGAAATCATTTTTAAATACATATTTACAATTGACATAGTAGTTGAAATTAAATTCAAATACCGTGTCTTTTTCGATTAAATTTATTAATTCAGTAGAATTTATTATTTTATTGCAAATATTATTCTATGTATAATATGTGAGAAAGAGAATAATTATAAAGTATTGTGTTTTCTGCATGAAGTAGATATGAATTTTGAATATATGACTGTGTTTAAAGTTTTCCAATTGTAAAATTGAACAAATAAATACAGTGAAATTGTGATACTAATTAATTCAAAGTTAGATTTAATTAATAAACATTGCGAATTAAACTATTTTGGAAGTATGCTTTCATAAAGTAGAGACAACTAAGGAAATGTTGTTTTTGAGTTTATCTCAAATAGACTTAACTTTAACATGAACTCAATTAGAGATTTAAATATTATAATAGTAACCTTAAAGGTAAGAAATATACGGCTATATATTATATAACGACATTGTATTAAGGATTTCTAAGAAGAAGTTTGTTTGCGAAGTTTGTCAACGAAACTCTACGGTTAAAACATAATATGAAATTCAGATTGTGAGATATTTTGATTGAAAGTTGAACGTTATTTGATACACACGAAATTATTAATGCGAGTTATTTCATTGTCAATAGAAACAATATACTTCAGCATTAGCTTTCGCATAATCGAGCGGAATTTTTGTTCGAGTATTTTAATACTATCTCGCAACGAAAGATCGTGAAACTGGTATGGTAAATTAATTGTATAATTTATTAAGCGTTATTAATTTTACTGTTTTATTAATCTTTAAATCCTGCTTCATATGAAATAATTTATATGCTTTTGTTGAAAATAATATATGAAAGCTCAATAGAAATAATTTTTTTATTAATTTCAAAAGTAACTGATAAAATGAAATAATTTTATAAGCTTTTTTTTTTGGAAATGGTGCAAATTTAATTGTTAAAAATCTTTTAAAAATTTATATTATAAACTTTATAAAATATGTATCGCGAATATTAATGGCGTACAGATCGAAATGTTGCATAGGTTTTAGTAGGATTATCAAACTTGATTGAATTATTTAAAAATAAATAATATAAATATAAATAAAAGAGTTACAAGATGCTCTAAAAATTGTACATGATATTATAAACCCCAGAGTATTTAATATAAGAAAAATTATTGCAAAAATTAATAGATGGGTAATTAGCTTAATATTTGTATAAATCCAGAAAAATCGTGGGAAAAGTAATCTAATATATATACAAATGGGGGAAATATAATTAAAACATATATATATATATATATATATATATATATATATATAATCTTCTAATTAAAGAGACTTACGTAAATTTAATCGCATGAAAGTAATCTGATATCTCAATATATCTCAATATAGTTTAGGATATACTTCCGTAGCAGATAACTATCGCTGTGTTAGCTCCGTGAGAATAGTCGAGTGTATTCTCGTTCGTTCAACCAACAGTCCTGCGGCTGACGAGCGATTTCAGCGGAACGAGAGGTGTGTAGTAAAAGAAGAAAGAGAAGAATGCTTTCGCGAGGTGATTGATCGTCTCGCGAGGACGACGCCCCTTTCGTCCTCGCGATCAACGTTCATCCGACCGATCGGGTGTACCTCACCTTGCCTCATCTCATCGCGCCGCGTTGCACCGCATCGTTCCGCACCGCACCGCACCGCACCGCACCGCACCGCACCACACCGCATCGCACCGCACCGCATTGCATCGCACTGCACGGCACCGCATCGCACCCCGCAGGATCAATTTGTGATTTGCACATGCCGTATGGAACGCCTGTATAATGTCTGATCGATCCGGGCGTATCGGAAAAGAAATTTAAATGGTCCAATACAACAAATCGTTCCTTAGGATTTCTTTTTCCTTTTTTAATAATTGAAATTTTTGGCGTTTGTTTGTATCGGAAAATTTTCTTTAACGATTCAACGATCTATTAGCAGGTGTATTATTTGTGCTCGATACCAGAATATTTGGTCTATAAAAAATCGGCATTTTATTTGAAATGCAAAGGGAAATAGGTATTTATAAAATTAATCGAAAAAGACATACGGTATTTAAATTTAATTTTAACTACAGTGTCAATTGTAAATATGTTTTTAAAAATGATTTCTTTATTATCGAGATATTTCATGGCAAATAAAATTATATATATTTTTATCCCGGTTCTCTCTTCCAGATTATAGATTGTCTAAAATAGATTTTATTATCTTGCAGAAATATATGACGAATGATTATTCGTTTGTTGTTCGCTAATTTATTTAATGCTGTATTTAGCATTGTATTATGTCGCGCTCTTGGAGATGATTCTGTAACACGATAAATTAGGTCGCCTGGTTACGGATCCTATGAAGACCGTAATTTATAACAGCTGGATATATTTAGTAGCTCGTCTGACATTCGCAGTTCGGTCGGTAGCGCTAGGAAATTGCTCGCATAGTGATATAAGGCGAGGAATATTGTACATTGGGAATATAAATTGAATAGAGAAAGTATCTACATATACATATATGTATATAGGAGGAAGCAAACACATTCGTGCGAAAGTGAAATTAACGATTTAATAATTTTTATTTTGCGTTATGGAATGCGTTTCCGTATTATTATTTCTTTTTTTGCAGACGTTTCCGCCGTTTCTCTTCTTGAAGAAAATGCACCATTGACCGGTATTTTGTAGAGATTGCATATTTTTATGTTTGTTAACTTTTTATATTTAATATTAAAATATCGATAGTGTGAGAATGTCCTACGAGTCGAAATTTTAAAGTGTGACTAATGCTAAGTCATCTTGATACATTTTTTTTAGATTCAATGTTCAAAATGAAAAAAATGTTTAGGTATAAATAATTTCGAATTATAATTGATTGAGAAAAAAGACACTTTCTGAAAATTAGCTTGGAGATGAATAAATTACAGAGCCAGTGGAGTTTGCTTTAACAGAAATTTAATTCAAAGCTTAGTCAATACGTAAATATATAAATGGTAACATTAAGAATAGAGAATTTACGATAAATAATGATCTTACTAAACTAAAAAATACATTCCTGAATTAAAAATTAAAATCGAGTTATCGAACATATAAATGTCTTCTTCAATCAACATTTTAATAAATAAAATTTTATCGACGTAATTAATGGTTTGACAATTAATAATTATTGTGCTGTTATTTACGACGTTCGTGACGTTTTTAATAATAATTTAATCAGAGATATCATAAAGTAATATTATTGTTTATGCAGCAATCGTAATACGAGACGGTAAAAATGAGCCATAAATTCGCTATAAAATGCGAAATGTCCTAGCAATTGCACGCTCGGCTGCCGCTAGATATGCATGCTATGTTTATCGAAGTCGGATGATTTCGAGTAGTGATAGTACAAGTTGTGCGGTATAGGTAAACGGTTCTGCAGGTGTGGAATCTGTCGTAAGAGCAAAGTAAGCGAATGTGTTTTGCGACGTAATGTCCGGATCGTTGCCGTTTGTCTTTACAGTTATAAGCCAAGACGCGAAAACTTGTACGCAGGTATTTTATCTAGAATAAGCCGGATATAAAAAACGAGATTTTGCAGCATTGTGTGACACGCATACATGTGCGCACAATACATGTATGCACATTGTTGCATCCGACTCGTTAATTTGTTGCAGTCGCACTCGGACACCGCGCGACCAATAGCAAGTTTTCAGCGTATAAAACAAAAGCTAACTCTCGATAAGCATTTAAACGGCGATAAATCCGCAACGCGATCGATATCGCGCCGAACATTTCATTCGAACGAGGGGGCGGCGTAGATAGTCGCGTGAATGCTCGGAATATTTGTGTGTGTATGTGCGTGTATGGTATATCCGCGACTAATTCCGCGTGTCGTAAAGCGAGACGAAGGTAACATCGGTAATTACTCTGTTTTGTTCTCTTCTCTCCATGTACATATACACAATCTCCCGTTCGTGATAGAATTTACAAATGAGGAGATAACTGACAATTACACAGAACTGTTCCCCAAGCTCAGGATTTTCGAGACAGCTTTTTATCTCTGATTTTTTCGCCCAATTCGAAGCAGCCTCTTTATTAATTTAAACGTCGGTCAATTGCACGTAAATCATAGATGATTAACAGCGAGAAAAGAGCTTTTCGGAAAAAATAAACTTTAAAGGTGCGAATTGATAATAAAATCGTAATCTTTACTTTATTTTGAATAAATGTTACGAACAATTTTAAATTAAGGGTATATATAAAAATTATTTATTATATATTTTTATAGGATATTTATAAAAATATCTAAAAAATTTTATTTTTTACAAAATAATAAAACAAAAAATGAAAGGTACATCTATAGGATACCCAACATTTCCCTCACAGATTTCTTACGAGGATATACATAAATAAATATCAACAAAATTTATACAGAAACATAAAGAAGAGAAAATCTGTTCGACTCTTCTTTGCTCTTTCAATTTATCAAATATTTTTTGCTATTTGATAAAGACATGAATGTTGCGCGGGAGAGCAGCGACGCTTGAACGTTTAATTTCTCTCTTTCCCACATTGTCATATACACAAACATTTGATATCGAAAAGAGAGGAAGGTGAGCGTAACGCGTTTAAACGCACACAGAAAAATATATATAGGTATATAGAAAACATACGGGTCGTGTAGAAAATTGCAGATGCTGCACGCACGGTACTTGCGAACGACGATATAGCCGCGGGACATCGCTTTCCGGAGGTACACCAATATGAAATAAAAGAGATAAACGAGACAAACGTGGTAGACGATGTACACGCGCGCAAACACACGTGTATCAAATATAAAGCTTTAGGATAGAGAGAGGAGGGCTCTTTCGAAATGCACGTCGATAACAAGCGTCTGCGTACGAATTTTCTCTCCAAATTGCATAAACGTTTCGTGCGATATTAGGTTCGTTCCTAGATGGACAAAGAATATCGTACGCGATACCATGTGGGGAGAGAAGGACTGATTTCTTCTGGAATATTCGTTACATTTGTTGGAAAATTTGGCTTAAATTTAACATATATCGCATGTCCCAAAGGGTCCATTGTGTTAATTTAATATAATATATAATATGGATATGTTAAATGGTGACACTGATAAAATACTATGTTAATATTTCAACACAAAATGAATGCAAACTTCTTAATAATTTGAAATAAATTTTGTGTAAAAAATCAATATATTTTTAATGATAAAATTAACTTGGAAAAATGTTATTCACGGTTTGTAGTCACTCTCACTCCTATTGTACAATAAAATCAACATTTTTTTTCTGTAAATTTTAACAGATAAATCCTGTCACTAATAAAACGGAATATATTTATTGTTTAAAATTATAAATATGTGCACATTATGTGTTATTTTTACATTTTTTTCAGTTGTTTTAATAATTCCATATTTAAATTCAATTAATACAATAGCAATATGTTAAATTAACACATGATTGTGTTAAATATTTAACAGAAAAATTTTCACCGGCATGTTTTTTTAACAAAACACAAATTTTCCAAGTGTAGGGTCAGGATTGTCGAATGGGTAGATAGAATGAATACGTTCCGTTCATTTATCGTAAGCGCGAAATTGTCGCGCGCGAAAATTTCGCATCCCATCGCGTCGTTGAATTTTAACTCGATACGGAGTGATCTACAGTTCCCTGGGAACCGACCGATAGTCGTTTCATGAGTTATGGCTCGCTGATGCTGCGAACTCGCGTTACGAGGGAGATACGCGTATATGTATATACTGGTAGGTATATTATATTTGTATTATTTAATTCTCCCCGCAGCGCACGCGGGATAATATCCGTATACAAAATCTCTGGCTTTGTATATATTATTTTTCGTGATATTAATAATGAAACGTACGGATAAAACAGCGCATGCGATAAACACAAATTAATTAGAATAAAATATTCCATTTTTGTTACATGTCATAATAATGATAATAATAATAATGCAACTTCAAACAATAGCATGGATTTTTATAGCGTGAGGTAAAAACTGAAATTTATTTTAATCAAGATACGAGTTTATTTTAACGCAACAATATACAAAATACTAATAGATTTCGAAAGTATGTGTATGTGAACATATGCTATATTGATACATATGAGATTAAAATTGCGATACGATTACTTTTTTTTCTTCATTTGTGACACGATGAATTGAACGATGCATTAAATGATTATGCACAAATTTTACCGATATCAAAAGCTTGTCATCGCGCGATCGTTAATTTCCATGTTTATCGGCATCTGTAAAATCATCAATGTTACCATGGACGGTTTTAAATTTAATTAAAGAGTCGATGAGATAAAAAGATATATATAGATATATGGCTGCAAACGATAGATAGCGGCGATCGAAAATTGAAATATCAAAGGTTAAAAATATATTCTAAATGTTTATATGTATGCTATAAATATCGTAGAATTTTTAATGGCTTGATAAATAGAATATACGTATATATGCGTGTTTTTGTGTTTTTTACATGACACATGATTTCCCTAAATGAGGGCATTCGACGCATATTTATGCTCTCACAGAGCGACGCGTTTGTTCCGATCATCATCATCGGATGTGACAACGAGCATGACAAGTGAGCGGTGACAAGTTAATATTAGGCTTTCTAGGACAAAACGTTTTTCACTGCAATTTATGATTTTCACATCCCGCCATATTAAGAGATACAGTAGTGTATCTATTTTGAATTAGATTTTAAAACAACGGCCGTGTAACTCCTAGTAATTAATTCGAGATAATTTAGATGAAAAACATGTTAAGAATGCACGCACGCATCTGAATTTTAAGGTGAAAAGAGAAATTTTTTTATATTGCACGCGAGAATGCATGTTTGCGATAGTTTCCAGCTTTTGATTCAAAATGCATTAAGAATTATTTGTTTCGAACTTTTAGTGCAGCTTAATACTTATCATATTTATATATCGCAAAATCAAAATCCTAATAAGTTTACATAATTAGTAGATAGCGTTTTTTTTTTTTTTTTATTATTGTAACAATCGGCATTTCCAATTGCAGCAGAAATCGAGAAATGAGTAGCACCAAGAAAATTTGAATCGTATCGATCCGAATCAATAATGACGAATAAAAAATGTTAAACATTCTTTCTGTTATTTGAAATAAGACTGCTTGTTTTGAAATAATAATTTTATTTTGATGCAACAATAAAACTTGAGATACTTTCAATGTGCATTTTTATACGCATTTTGAAATAAGTGTAACAATAATAATTATATATTATTGATAACATTGAATAGTGTATGCGATATAATTGCCAATTATGATACGTTTATATTATCCGACAAAAACACCAAGATTGACTTGATTTTTTTTCTCTTCTTAGATTCGTTAAAAATCAATGAAAATATATAAGCATATATATAGTAAATACAAGCTGAAGAGAAAAAATGGTACTTTTTTTACTTTTTGTTGTTTTAGTATACATAATATGTGTATTATAGACAACGCGGTTTTTCTATAAACAAAATATATATATATATATATGTTTTGCTTTATTATTAAATTATGCTAACAAGAATGAGAGGAAAAATCAACGATTGAGGTTACACAAAAGATTTCAGCAGCATTTGCACAGTTTATGTATGCAAAGAGAGATTAATTTAAGTATACGCACAGATTTTTTACAGAACAAATATTACACGATAATTAATGGTTAATATGGATATCGTAAATTATTTTCCTTCAAATTTATCTTTTCTCGCACAATTCTTTGTTCACGTTGATTTGAACGATGCCGATCAAAATAAATAAGTAAAAGAGATTCATTTATTCGTTTATTACGTTAAAAATATGATTCTTTTTCGATGAAAATATATGAAAAAACGAGCCATTTCTTTATGCTTAGATTTTGCGTAAGTGAAAATATAATTTTTTTAGATATTAATTGGATTTTCTTTATCTCTGACTTCTCTTTTTTCCACTTTCTAAAACACATATGTACACAAAACTTTTCTTTTTTAATTTTTTCGTTCGTTTCATAGCTTGAGAAATTCTGCAGCTCTTAGGCATTATCGGTCTAGTGTCTAATGTACATGAGATACATAGCACAAAGTATAAAATTACGTCGGGAAATGCATTTTTGCGAATATCTACATTTCAATAACTATTTCCGCGTTAGTATGTGTACACTTGGGATTCAGGTTACGTTACTGTTTGCGATATTCCCGATACTTTTTTTTTATAAACAAAAGGGCGATAGTTTGTGGCGCACAATGGTTTTTTTAATAATTTTAAGCAGAATTCGAGGTGAATAGGATAAGAGAGAGAATGTAAAATCATGGATATTTTAGATAAAAACATCTTTCTCGTTTTTACAACGTTCCAGCTGTTAAATATATATGAATGTCATAATTCAAATTCCAATGCAAATATTATTACTAAGCTTACTTTTTTTACAATTATTTAACGCATATTTATTAATATGCTGATTGGTTTGCCATTGCAACAATTTTCTATAAATATCACGTATTTGCTTTTTCCTCGTAAATGCGAAAATATTTTATATTATTACATTATACGTGTGCGTGTGTGTAAAAATTTATTTAAGTAATATTCAAAAATAAATATAACCCAATTTCTCTCTCTCTCTCCCTCTCTCTCCCTCTTTCTCTCATTATTTGCATTAGGTTCTTTTTTCAAGTTTTTATATTTGTCTTATAAAAATGATTGAAAAATGCGCAATTGATACAGCAAATAAATTGTGTATTATATTTAGTTGTTTTTTTTTCTTTTTTACATTATTTCCGGTTTTTCGTTTTCTCTGAAATATTAAAGTGTATGTTCTTGCGTCAAGATCTTCAGTTTATAGCACTGTATTTCATACGACGACTCATTTGCATTTTCGAGATAGAATTAACGTCGAGTATATGTGCAACATTAAAATTACTCTCACGTTAGAGATGGTGGGTGCGAGGATTCAAAGCGAAAAGCAACCAGCCCACTTGTATTCGGCTCATATCCCGACCAGATATACATGTCCCTATAATATCGTGCAAAAAAAAAAAGCGAAGTTTTCCTTGATAAGGATAGTCGCGTATAAGAGAGGCTCGAGTTTGCTTGCGGGTTTTTAATTTAATACAAAATTGCTATTATTATTGCCATTGCAGGAAGCTACTCTCGTATAATTTTTCTAATGCATCTATATATAAAGTAAGGATTATTTTATTTAACAGAATTATTTCATTATCTACCATCATTTATCGATTATTCACATTAATGTATTCACTTTTCGGGTTATCTATTATATAGCGTATTCGAATGAAGCAGATTTGATTAATCGCTCTGAGAGTGATTAAACCCAATTTGCCATGAACATATGTTCGATCGAAAATGGGTTTCGAATTTGATTAATATAAATAATATATTAATAATATATAAATTATATAAAGTACATCTTGTTTGACGCTATTTTGATTTTAAAGCGCAACATTCTTTAGCCTGATTAATCAATCAAACGTTTATTCAAAGTATTTCATTAATTAATCTAATAATCCAAGTATTCCGAGTAACCCAAAACGGAGTTTATGGCGTCATTAATCTCTTCCAGAGCGATTAAACATGTTTTATTCAAAACACTATTAAATATCAGGTGGTTTAGATAGCGTATGACAAAGAAAGAGAGAGAGAGAGAGAGAGAGAGAAAGAGCGCATGCATACATACTCGAAATATTTCGAGATAACATTGCTCTCTCGGAGAATAGCAAGTGCGGGCTGTATTTCTAACGAGCTTACTTACATTTGGATGTATGTGTGTGTGTATGTGTGTATGTGTATCAGAAGTGTCCGGGCGTAGTCTCTGGCTACGTGGAGAGAACGAAGTGTAATCGCGTACCGTGACGAGCCAGAGAGCAACACCTTAGCTCTGGTGTTTCCTAAAGCAAGTTGCCCTCCTCCTCTTTCTTTCCGTCTCCCTCTCTCCCTCTCTCTCTCTCTCTTTCTCCGCAAAACAGTTCTTCCTATTACCTCGTGCATCTACTTCCCGTTTTTCGCCCGACGTGGGACGGCAAATTACGAGACTACAGTCAGCTAACGTACCGTGAGAAGCGCCGCCTTATAAAACTCGCGTCTTTAAATACCACACTGATTTCGCAATGTATGTATATATGCGAGAATTTTAAACGTTACGAATACACGTGTTGTCTAGTAAATCAGCCGCGAGTCAGCTGTCAAACTATCTCTGAAATTGACACGTTTCAGATACTCATATTTCATACTTCAATACACTTTAGCGTTTTTATAATAAGATTCTTATTATATATAATATATACAAAATCTTTCAAATTTTTCTCTCCGCTATATATTATATATTGAGCGGATCGGAGAGGTATATAGAGCATTTCAGTATTCTCATATCTCGCTGGCGTGCGAATGCGAGCGCGGAAAGTTTACGAGTCGGCAGAGACGTTTCGCGCCGTTTCGCGTCACTTTCGTCGGCATCGACTTTACGATCGTCGTATTTATACGATCATTCGTTTATATACGCGGAGAAACTTCTTACTTACGCAGCGTACGTACGTATGTACGTATGGCGCGTGAGAAGAAGTCTGACGTTACGAGAGGGCATCCGCGACGTAGAGTGGAATGAAACGGAATAATAAGAGAGGATAAAGAGGAAAGGTGAGAGAAAGGAACGAGGAAGAAGGTGGAAGTGGAGGCTGTAGGGAAGAGAATTCCGAGAGAGAACCTCGCTGACGTCGAAGTATCGATTGTCCTCTACAGTCGAGGTTTCTCTTCTTTTTTCGATCACCTTTTGAACCCTAAAGACTTCTCTCTGCGCAGAATTCGTTCAATTTTAGTTGCTTTACTGTTCTTCCGAGGCAAATTTCCGATTTATAGATTGTTTGTATTGGAATCGTGCAAAATTTTGCAGTTATTAAGATATCCTAAAAGGTAAGGTACACTGTAAAAAAAAAAATTGACTGAAACTTTAGACACACAAAGTGTCTGCAGCTTTTTTGCAGACAAACTCTTCTGAACTTTGAGAAAAACGACTCTGATGATTAAAACAGATTGTCTGAAATTTCTTTCAGACATCCAGATCTGAAAATTCAGACAAAAATGTGCCTGAATTTGTAGAAAATTTTTTAGAGTGAAAAATTGTTTCGCGGACAATCGCTTTTCACGGATTTGCTATGATTTATTTTATGCAAGTTTCTCTCAATACGAAAATAACTAGGTAATTCTAGAAATGTTGGAGATACTTTCAAGATAGAATCTTTAAAGATAGTATATCTCTTTGTATATTCATCTTTATTTTATTAGAATAGATACGAGAATATATTAAGAATATATATGATGTACGTGTACCGTTTTTACATTTGTTATCAATATCTTTTATCATTTCTTGTTGCGCTAAAAAAATACAATTTTGCATAATTGTTAGGAATGATAATGGAGAATCGTTGTACTCGCATTGAATTTTTTCGCTTTTTTATATAAAGGAATTTTTCTTTTGTGGTTTGAGATAAAAAGAGAGATAACGCTCATTCATAAAAAGTATATCTTTTTGAAATAACATCGATAGCATGAAATGATGTATGTACACACACATATACACACACGAACACGTCAACATAATAAACGAATGAACGAAACTCTCGAGAGTTTGCTGCTACATGTTTTCTCTACCGTGTTTGCCACCACCGTGGACAAAATGGAAAGAGGTCTGAAGGCGAGGGACAAAGTTAAATACGCTTGGGAATGTAATCTCACGAATGTAAGAGCGCGGAGAAAGCGGGGAATATAAGGGAAGACGCACTATATATACGCACGTGCGCGCGAAATGGGAGCCTCTTTTCGGCAATAATAGCGTGTAATAATCGAAACAAAGTACCGGTGTGGGATATTGCGTGGAATTTAATGAGGAGCATTACTTCATATAGCACGTAATCCAAAGAATTTTCTCTCGTGGTGGGACGACCGTTGTTTATGGAAATGTTAACGGCAGTTTTGTCGTCGCGCACAAAAAGAAGACAGATGTGATGACGTAGGGAAAAATCAAACACGCACGAGTTAACCAGGGCATCTATTCCCTGGAAAAATATAGAAAATCTGGAATTCTCGGGGATTTCTTTTGTACCTGGAGAAATCAGAGAATTCTCATGGAATTTTATTGGGACTCGGGGAATTTTTAAAAATTTCTTTTTGATAATGCTTTTATATCGTAAGCAATTATCAATAAGCCAAGTTATGTGAATTACGTGTTTAAAATATATTATAAATATATATTTATTTTTGTTTATATAATGTCTAATAAGTCAATATTTTAATAATATATTAAGTGTGCAGTACAAATTCTTTTTATTGTAATTTTTTAATGATAAAAAATGAAAACGTTACGCAAGTGAAAAATGTTTATCTTACGAAAGCTATTTATTTATTTTTTTTTTTTTTTCAGTATTTTTCTAATACTTGAAACTTAAGTGCCTTTATCTGGAAAATCAGTTAATTTTTTGACAAGATTCGAGTAGATATTCTGTTAACAAACTGGCATCGCGCAACTACAGCCTCCACCGTCTGGAATAAATTTTACAGAGGAAGAAAGATATATATATATATAAGGGGCGAGAGTCGAAGAGTTAGCGGGCTCAACTTTTAATGCGAATCAACGGATCACCCGTGGAACTTGGTGAACTTTTTTACGCGCGACCTATTCCAGAAATGAAACACGTACGGACTAGAAACAATTTTTGATAAATCACCACCTGGCACCGTCACGTGGAAACGGCGCGTTGTAAGGAAAAAATTTTTTCCGCTCACGCCTCTTCTCTTTTTTCTTTTTCTTTTTTTTCCCCCTTTCGCGTCTTCACTCTTCTCACACCATCGTCCGTGTGACTTTTAGGGATGCGTATCCACCGAATGAGATTTAATATTGCCGTGTGCGCGCGCGCGCGAGAGAGAAAGAGAGAGATATATATATACACATACGGCACGTACGTACACATATATATAGTTCGGGCAAGGCAGCTCGCTTTGCATACCGCCAACTCGTCCGCATTCATTTACACTAATGCACCGCAATTTGCGTTGCATTTGTCGCGGTGCGCAGAGTAACAGCGGCACGACGAATGTGGGCTGTCTGTCTTTTATTTCGGTACAGGCGTTAGAGTACGTACAATCGTACAACCGGTGACTGGTAACCGTACAACACGTACAGAGTATGTCCGGTAAATAATATGTGATACAAATGATAAGGAGACGAGACGAAAATAAATAAAATGGAACAAATATTTTCTGATCGGTTAATTTTTAAGAGAAATAATTTTCAATTACTAATTGATAAACAATACTTTTATGTTCAAAAACTTTCTCGGAAGAAATTTTTCTTTGTTTGTTTTTATCTTTTTTTTTTACGAGAAATCACCTGCTCGTCTTTTGTACCACGCTACAGCGGACACCCCGTATATCTCGCTGATGGTGTGCTCATTTTGCCGATGATAGGCGAGTGCAACGGCAAGCCAGAGGCAAGCCGGAAATTGCTATAGCGGCGGAAGAAGAATCCGTCGAATCGAGGACGCTTGTTTTCTCGTCTACAACGTTAAACCGATCTCGACCGCGGCGCGACTCGACTCGTCTCGGCTCGGCTTGACTCGGCCTGGAAGTTGTATCGTGCCGGACGCGTCGACATCGAAAGCTCAATCCGGTTTATCCGGTCTCGTCCTGTTATAAGTCGATGAGATAAAATCGGTTCGTAAAAAAAGTGCCGAACGCAATTTCCGTTAAACCTCCTTAGACCGACTGATTATCCACGCGCTTGATGACTTTATAATTACTGATATATATTATATCGACTGGCTCTATCGCAAAGACAAATATTTTAATATTTAACAGGTACACCTGCGCCTATGCTAGATGTTTTATATGTTAGATGTAGTAAAAATTTAATTGGATACAATTATAATAAGAATGAGATGCAATCTTATAAATTTATATCGGTACAATAGAAATAATTGATAAATTAATAAATTAATTATGTAATAATAATAATGAATTAATAAAATAGTTAAATAAATAATTAATTAATAATTTAATCATTTTATTATTTAAAAAAGAACATGTATATATAAGGTATTATTTTAAAAAATAGCATTCTCTTGTTGTCATTTCTATTTTTGCCTCTAAAACTTTAATGTGATATTATATATTTTCTTCAATCTATAAAAAAGTTATAACAAGTTTTAAAATATAATGCAATACGAGGCAAAACATATCTATGTAAAAAAAAATTCATACTGTGAATATATATAATTATTTCAGCAATCAAAATTAGCACTCGTATATTTTTACATATCTGAAGATGTCATTTTTACTACACTGTAGTAAAAATAGTTTGCCGAATATGTATGAAATATAGAACGATTTTTCGTAATAAATGGAAAGCCGTACACATCGAATGCAAAAAGCTTTGTCGAAACTTGTATAAGAGAATTTGATCCTACTTTGCGTATAAATATTGAAATATAAAAGATTCAATAAACTTATATAAAGTTATTATAATGTTATTAATAATAATATTACACAGCAAAGAAAACTAATAATATAGGCAAAATTGTGTAAAATTTACACGATATATATTTTATATAACTGCGACACAAAAACTATATTGTAATGCTCTACGTGTTTTAATATTTCATACACAATGCCGGAAACCATTAATCTTATGTAGATATTGGTAAATGCTTCCGTCGAGAATGTTGCTTTCCTAAAGATATGATTTCTCGCATAAGAGAAAATTCATTTTTCTTGCAAAGCCTTTTTCTAGAGTAGATAAATCCATCACACACATACACATACACGTTTGGAATAACGTGCTGGCTTTGATTTTTGTACACAAATCGCGCAAGAGAAATTATTAAAAAGATAGGATTATTAAAATTATTGCTATTAATTCATATATTTAATAATAATATATTATATTTAATATATTTTGATTTATTTGTTTATAAATTTTATGTAAATACGTATATGTAAAAAGACAATTTTGCTTTTGTAGAGAGGAACGAGAATTATTAATTCGAATCGCGACGCCGTGTGCGAATCGTGGATATAAATTACGGGTTAAGCTGTAATTAATTAAGGCTACATTCTTTTTGACAAAAATCTAATTGTATGTACTTATGGTAGGGAAGAAACGTGAATTAGCGAGCCGAAAGGCGAGTTTTACACGCATACACATTCTCTCTCTTTCTCTCTCGGGTTAGAGATATGGTACGCGAAGGGAAGGCGGAACGGCTCGAAGCGTCGTATTAATTAACCGTGGGCGCGGGAGCTTCCTCACGTACGTCTAATTTGTTCCTCGGCGCGTTTCCTCCTATTGTATCTCGCACTTACGCGAGTGCACGTACATATGTGCGAGCGAGCGTGAGCAGAGAGCATACGCGACGTGATGCTCGGTGCAATGCAACGCAACGCGACGCGATGGGGCGCCATGGGACGCCATGGGACGCCATGGGACGCGAGTAGGGGAGGAGGAAGGAGGAGGTGCAACGCTCTCGCGGCCCATGCTTCTCTTCCGGTCGTGGCCACCGGTCGCTCGGTCGTCGTTGTAAATCATCTTGCAGCGCAGCAGGTTGCACTTGCTGCTGCAACTTGTCCGCGACTCCAAAGATATATATACGTATATATACATATATATGTATATATGTATCGTTGTGGTAGCGCTGCGCGACGATCCGAGGTGTAAGGCCTCGCTCAAGCTAATCCTTTAACAGGCAGGCTCGATAAATACGTATTACACGTCCGTTTTTGCTGACGTATACATATATTTGCAGAGCAAATGTCGTGAATTTTTTTTATTACGACGTTTCATTTTGTTTGCATTTGAATTATAAATTGTATATTTTTAGTATAATTTATATATATTATAATATTAAATTATATTAGCCTCTGAAAATAAAAAGATAATTTATATTATCTTTTTATTGATAAAGTTGTCTGGGATTATGCAAAATCGATATCGCGCGTATATAACTAGGTCGAAATTCTTTTTGAAATAGAAACTCATACATAATAATTGTTTTTTTATTAGTATTATGTTTTATATATTATATTATACACGTATGTATATAATGATGATCCTCATAACAACGGAATCATTATTTTCTAGATGTATTAACGCTATAAGTACAGCATGCAAATAGTAATTTTGGCACGTGTTTTTATTTTAAAATGTTAACATAATTTACATAATTAAAAGTGAAATTTGCATTTGCATGGAAACAACTAATATCGACCATTGGGTCAATTTTAAATAATCATTATCTGAAAAAGATTATGTATTATGACTAACGTTCTCATTAATCTCTTAACAAAAATACAATTTTATATTTGTCGCGTTAATTTTCTTTTTTTTTTTTTTTTTTTTTAATTTGGACTTTTTTTGCGTATATATACATATATATGTATATATGTATCGTTGTGGTAGCGCTGCGCGACGATCCGAGGTGTAAGGCCTCGCTCAAGCTAATCCTTTAACAGGCAGGCTCGATAAATACGTATTACACGTCCGCTTTTGCTGACGTATACATATATTTGCAGAGCAAATGTCGTGAATTTTTTTTATTACGACGTTTCATTTTGTTTGCATTTGAATTATAAATTGTATATTTTTAGTATAATTTTGGAATAAATTATATTAATATTATATCGTATATAACTAGGTCGAAATTCTTTTTGAAATAGAAACTCATACATAATAATTGTTTTTTTATTAGTATTATGTTTTATATATTATATTATACACGTATGTATATAATGATGATCCTCATAACAACGAAATCATTATTTTCTAGATGTATTAACGCTATAAGTACAGCATGCAAATAGTAATTTTGGCACGTGTTTTTATTTTAAAATGTTAACATAATTTACATAATTAAAAGTGAAATTTGCATTTGCATGGAAACAACTAATATCGACCATTGGGTCAATTTTAAATAATCATTATCTGAAAAAGATTATGTATTATGACTAACGTTCTCATTAATCTCTTAACAAAAATACAATTTTATATTTGTCGCGTTAATTTTCTTTTTTTTTTTTTTTTAAGTTGGACATATTTTGCGCGCAAAATTTATAGGCACTTACGTTTTTCACACATTTTTTTTCTATCTCATGTCGAGTCATATAAATGATATTCGCCTTCATGACGAAATTCTTGCTGCATCGTGGAATTAAGTCATTCAAGGATCCTGACGTAGCGCTGTTAATGCCAGCGACAGAGCTAAGAGGAGTTTTGCCTTCTGACGTGCATTCGTGTACTCATTCATCGGAGTGATGCATATCGAAACGAGTATGTAGATGACGTCATTTCAAGCATTTAGTTTTCTCCAATATGTGTCGCGTGGCATGACGCACGCGGAAAAACATCTAGCCATTGATAGCCTTGAACATTTTCTGCGAATCGCATTATAATTAACATAATTTTTTCGCGATTTGTGTCTAAAATTATTACGAAATTTAAGAATTTTTACCGTGTATATTTCTCGAAATTTTATTCTTTTATTAATGTCTAAATTTTGAAAAATCATTACTATTTGCCATTAATTTGCTCATTTGGAACTTTTATATTACGACGTATACTTAAAATTGTAAAGAAAATCTCTAACACAATTGGTAAGATTTAAAAGTGT
Source organism: Formica exsecta (assembly GCF_003651465.1). Taxonomy (NCBI): domain Eukaryota; kingdom Metazoa; phylum Arthropoda; class Insecta; order Hymenoptera; family Formicidae; genus Formica; species Formica exsecta. The sequence goes on from NW_021853570.1 coordinate 720,301, forward strand.
TCTCTAATTTATCTATCGACAAAATGCAGTCAATTTCTGTAACTTGCGTCATAAGACGGTCGTAATGATTCGCAGCAAAAATAGCTAATTGTCGCAATAATTATGATTGATTTATCCTCGGTATAATTCACTATCGTGAATGATGTGTGTGCGAAGCGGTTTGAATTATTTTGTGAGAAACACGACATGTTTGAATACACATACTATTTCAGCCATACATTGCTTGATATTACATGATATTTTGCGGTACGGATCGTAGTTAGTTTTCATCAACCGTACCTCTTCCATTGCCTTGTAAAATATGATTTCGATGTTCCGCATTAATGAGTGGATTTTTGAAAATCTAATACAGCGTATTACGTATAGTTGATAATACGATAATAAACAATGGGCATAATATGTCTTTTTTTCAATAACATTTTACACAGATGTCTATTTTAAATTACTTTTTAATATTTCCCTGTATTTCCGTAAATAAAATGTCTGTTCCTTCTCACTCTGATAATTTTAATAATGAATAAGATGTAAAGATAAAGGAGCAAATTTAATTAAAAACTTATGCATTAATTTATCTCTAACTTAATACAGTTTACTTTCTTAATTTTTCTAATTTCTTAGAAATTACTTTTTTGCTGTATTACTAAAAAATTTTTATGTGTTTCAATGTTTTTAACTTCAATTTACTTCGTAGCTTTTTCTACCCGTTCTCATCATAATAATGTTTTTACAAAAATTTTACAAAATTGAAATGATAATAAACTATGGATGATATGTTTCTTTCGTGACGCGTTCTTCATTAAGCTTTTTCGATATGTATGTCATCGGATATATCTATTATTTCTTGCTTTTATCAAATATCTTGCAAAAATACAAAGCGAAAAAGGGTCGATTTTATTAGGATTTTTCAGACGATATAAAATCGAATTCTCAAAGTAAAACAGCGTATATATATACCTATATATATTGTTATTATAAAGAATATAAAAAGAACTTTTTTTTATGTCTCAGCGAATTGCATGCAATATTAAATTGGCGAATATATATGCATATAATGTTACGATAAGAGGGTTTAACGACAGAACTTAGTAGCAGGTGATAATCTTCGTTATCAGTACGTTGCTCGATTTAATTTCGCTGAAAAGCCGAGAAAGGAGTCATTGCCAACTGTTCAAGTAATTACTCCCGTTCTGTGGTCACGTTAATCTATAGAATATTACTCTCGGTTAATGCAGCTCGCGGTTATGCACAGCAAAATTGAATTCAATGCCAAAGCTTGAACTCGCAATCTCGAGCCACCAAACGGTCTATCACATCGCGACTCTCTCTCTCTTTCTCTCTCTCTCTCTCTCCCTTTCCTCCTCCTTTTTCCTTCTCCTTAATATCGATCGCAGATACAAAGTCGCGATTCCGATATATTTCACACTCGGGGCGAAAAAGTTTCGCCTCAACAAAGTGTGCGAAGTAGATTCTCGAGCAAGAGAGTGGATTGCGCGGGCGAAAGATTCTTTCGTCTTTTCTTTTTCTTTTTTATAGCTTGCGAACTCGCGAGAAACAGAGGCAAGCTGGCGGTCCCGACGCCACGCGGTTGCATAAATATTATGCAAATATCTGGAGCAGCCCCCTGTTACATCGCGCGGACGCGCGAGACCGTTACACGTTCCTGCCGTTCCGTCCGCAGGAGAGACTCTTACCGTCGCCGCAAAGTGTCGTTGCTTATTTCCACCGAGATATGCACGACTCGCGTGTCTCCCTTATCGCCCCGAGATAGCTTGCACTTTGCATACGCGGCATAATTCAACGCCAAACCTACTTCAACCCCCTCTTCCCTCTATCCACTCTTCGCCGCTTCGCGTCTTTCTATCTGCCGTTCTCTCCTATCGCATCCTATCGCTCCTTCCCCTATCTGTTCCTTATAGCGGCGGTGCTTCTTACATAGCTCTCGCACTCCCGTCGCAACCCTCCCCTTGCGACCTCTTCTCGCTTACGACGACCCTACGTCGTCGTTTCTGCGCAGTTCGATCTACGCTTGAACGCGTCCCAAGCTTCGAGACTTGGAAACGAGCCGAGAGAGAGAGAGAGAAAGAGAAAAAAAAATAAGTCTTTTGGTAAGGCGTTGTTCACATTGACGGATACGTGTGGATTATGCCCGTGTGGATTTTTTTTTGTATGTATACGACAAAATAAGAATTGTTTATAACGGATTTATTGATTAATATGCATGACATTAGAATAAATTACGCCCCTTTATACATTTTGGCTCTTTTTCTATTAATGATGTAGTTTTGGTGAAGGTAAATATGTAGGAAATTTTTCCAATGCGATATATTGCAAAATGATCAATAAAATTATTTAACACGTTATCGAATTTCTAAAAAATATTATAAAATATAATTAGAAAGAGGAGAGATTTTTTGAATAAACTTTGAAACAAATACACTGCTTCGATCAAATCTTAAACTTTAAATTGCGAGTAATCTTGCTTTTGCAAATTTAATTAATAGTAATAACACAGTAAAACGAAAAATTTTAGTTAAATTTAAATTTAATTAGTTTTATTTTCTTCAAAAAAAAAAGAAAATTTAATTATGTTACAAAAATATTTAATTTAAAAGTTTGCTGGCTTTATCAAAAAGCGTCAACGAAATATCATTGCAAAATTTACAATGTTACATAAATCCGACGGGGAAAAATGAATATACTTTATTATGTTATCTTCTATGTCGCTAACTTATTAAAGTTTTAAACTATAGTTATACAGATCGCGTGTTTTTAGAAAAATAATGGCGACTTTCAAGTGTGGACGAGACTTAAAAAGTTGAAAAGATTAGTTGATACGTGAGGTATCTCCCCTTGGTTGCGGGCCATCAGCCTCACAAAATACTCGAACGCTTTGCTGTTCTTTGTTGATAACTACTCGACTTCTTCTCTTGACGAGGTCTTTTCATTTTTGGTGACCATTCTGCAAAATTGAAGCGCGTCGGGTGAAATAGTGATTTGCCGGTGGGACCGATCTTTTCTTCGGGATTTACGAGCATATGATAAGAACGCAACGAGCGGTGATTCGTTTAAATGAAGAACGACATAAATATTAAATGCGCCCCGAGCATCTCTGGGAATTGCGATCGTCGAATGATAAATAAAAAAGCGAAAGTAAAACAACAATGTGTAACGTTTGTGCCGTTGAGAAAGAAGTGTATTGAGTTGACTGAGCAAATGATATGTTATAAATTATTACTCTATTCCGTGATTTTCTAATTATCATTAGCATAATTACAGCAATGAAATTTATTATTATATTAATAATTAATTTATTTAATTAACTCTACACTTATTTGAGTGTGTGAATTTAGCTTATATATATAATTCAAATATTCTAATGTGAAATGATATAGGGAAAAGTTCAAACAATTTTAACAGTCTTTTTTTTTTGTTAAAACCATTATTTAATTAGTCGTGTTTATCAAGAGAAATTTTTTTTTAACTTTCAACTAGCTTATTAACAGTTAAAGGCAACAGGAAATGAGATTTGTTTTGTATGGCTGATGAATATTAGTATGAATATTTGTGTTTAAATTTGTATAGTGCAACGAATCATGCTTCATCTTGACTTGTTGTTAATCATAACTTTACATTTCTACATAGTTTGACAGGTTTGTGTATACTACGTCGTCGATACACAAGCGAGAGAGGTAGGGCGTAAGTTCTTTACATATTTATCTCTCTCGAAGCGCCGAGGGACTTTATATATAAAACATAATTTAAGCGACAGAAGCAGCAGCGAGGCTGCTGCGTACTTTGCAGTCACGATTTTCTAATTAACATGAAGCGCACAATGTAAAGCGGAAATATATACCGTGTAAAAAGAAAAATTATATTACACACGACCGAGCGAGTATTGTTATTCCTGTGCTTTTTAGTACGCTGGGTAAAAAGGTGGAAAGAGAAAAGCAACAAAGTGAACGAAGCGAAAAGTACATTCGCGTACTTATGGATCGATAACAGCATTGTAAAGCTCGCAAGTGTTTGATGCTATTCATCGAGACACTTCCAATTATACTTGTGTATACAAGTACAAGAAAATTATTTCTTTCTGTCATATACATATATATCTTATTTAATAGAATAATAATTTTTGATGAAACATTAAAGATTAAAGATTTGTCAATAATAATGATTTTTATTACTGTATTTGTCTACGTAGAACTTTTATAAGAGATTATCTTTAATAAACTGTCGAGGATATTATACGTCATCTTATTCTCGCGTTTCTAAATGGAATGCAAATGTTTTGATGCCGCTTATGATATAGTTTATCTCTTTTTTGCGTTTGTCACCGTCTATAAAGGAGAATGTATTTTGAAATAACAATGTGCATAGGGGGATTAGAAGCATCGTGATTGTAAGCGGTGAAGACCGCAATGTTGTCGATGGAAATCGGTGCCATTATTACGCAACTATAACAGAGAGTGCGGCGAATGAGATCGCGTTCCTTTACACAAAAGGGATCGTGCTGAAAGATAATCGGTTACTTGAATTGGTTGGTCAGTTGAACGCAACGTAAGCAGGGAACAAAGTAATGAGATTCTAAACAGCAACAGAGATTAAAGCAGGAATCTCGGAAGAAGAGCGATGCTATTGTGATTTCAAAGTTTAATTTGCAAGAAAAGGAGAGAGAGAGAAAAAAGGAGAAAGAGATAGAGTCAGTCAGTCTAGTAAACAACGTAAATGAGGCGATAAAACTGCATAACAGAAGATCGATATCGTGGCATGTTTGCGAATATTCAAATTTTAATGTATTAGGTCTACCGGAAAGTTCTGTCCGTTTTTGGAATAAAACAAAATACAAATTTTTATTACCGTCAATAAACTTTATTAAATAATGTAATTGCCATTATTATTAATGATTTCTTGCCAGCGTGAGGGCAATTTGTATATCCCATTTTCGAAAAATGTTTTATCTTTTGATACGAAAAATTGAACCAGTGCTTGTTTCATATCTTCTTCATTTTTGAATTTTTTGCCCCTCAAAAAATTTTGTAAGGACAGAAACAAGTGATAGTCGGAGGGTGCTAAGTCCGAGGAATATGGTGGATGCGACAGAATTTCCCAGCCTAGTTCTGCAATTTTTTGACGAGTCCCCAAAGCAGCATGTGGCCTGGCATTATCATGATGCGGTATGATGTTCTTCCTATTGAACATCGCCGGCCTCTTTTCTTGGACTGCTGTATTTAAATTATCCAGTTGCTGACAATACTTCTCCGAATAATGGCAATTACATTATTTAATAAAGTTTATTGACGGTAATAAAAATTTGTATTTTGTTTTATTCCAAAAACGGACAGAACTTTCCGGTAGACCTGATATTTAAGCATTGATTGACATTATTTTTAATAAATCCACTCGACCTAGAAAAAGTCTCTGCTTCGATAAAGATTAATCCAAGCACAACAATTTGTTCGTAAAGCGCGTGTAAACAGGATAGATAGCAGTTTGGAAAGAAGGGAAACTTTTCCTTGGGGAGATTATCATGTATCTGCTTGTACTATATACAGAGTGTGTTCTCCGAAATATATTGCGTAAAATTTGTCAAAAGTTTTAGGAGCAACAATAAGAGAAGAAAATGTTATCTAATCTTAGCTAACTCTAGATAATAATATAACAGTAGGAAAAAGAAATAAAATTCTTACTCACTTTTTTATTTTAAAATATTAATTACTTTTGTGAATGCAAACCGGATGCAATTATTTAAATTAGAGGAACAATTTTTTAAATTTAGAAATCATGAGATTTTATATTGATAAATTTTAATCCTTGTGACAGAGAAATATATCCAACAAAGGTCAATACGTGATTGGAATTGATGGAAAGGATGTTTCATTCATTGAAATTAAACAAGAGATATCGATAGAATCCTAAAGTAGTAGAATACTAAATTCTAGAATATGCTAAATTCGATTTTCCAATGTTTGTCGAAAGCTAATTGATATTTTTAAATGGAAAATCAAGCAACGTTATTTTTTTTGGTCTATAACTTATAAAAATTATTATGAAAAATTCGTGATTATATGATACAATATATTTGCGAACTGCGCGACAATGTAATCTCGATTTTATCTATTTCGGTCTTGTCGTGAAACGGTAATAAAACGGTGCGCAGCGAAAGTTTAATCCGATACACGACTAAATTAATCACTCGAGAGAAAGTTCGGGTGGGAAGGGCGGGCGACCAGAGGAGTAAGATTTATCTGTATCGGTTGCGACCTGTGTATCGGCCTTTTAGATTGCTTCGACTTTCGATAAACTCTTTTCAAACCGCTCGCGCACTTTACTTTGCGATAACTTTTCCATTGATAAACTGTTATTTGAATAGGGAAATACTTTTCGTTTTATAGTCGTGAATGTAATTAGGAATTTTGGCTATGCATGATTCGTTTTTCTTTCAGCCTTTGGCATAGTTAGATAATTTCTAATACATAACTTATAAATATCTAAAGTAATTGAGCGAGAGAGCATTAAAATATACATTCTTTATATAGTATAATAATAATATTTTTAATTGAAGTGAATTATGAATATCAATGATAAAAATTAACATTTTTCCATAGCTAAATAATTTATTTCTAGCATATTCCAAGCTAAAGCTTTTCATAACATTGAGTTGGGGAGATATGCCTCCAATTAAAATATCTCTCTCATAATTGGAATCGATGGGCTTTTTATGACGCTCGCGGATAAGTTTGATTTTTTACAATAATTGTTAATTAATATTTGCGATGTACGTAATTATTTACGTCATTTACTCTCGCACGAGATTGTTATTTACAACGCGAGAATAGTTAAAAACAGCGCGATTCCACTTTCTTGGTATTGATGTATTAAATATTATAATTGTTATAATTGATCAAGTTTTATAATATGCAGAATGTGTGAGAAATCTCCTTCAACTTATGATTTTAATTTCAACGATAGAATAAAAGTTTTTATACACATACAACATTATATATTTTTATGATTAAGCATTCTATTAAAGTTTCATTTGAAATTAATCGAGGAATATGATTTTGTCATCTATTTTTCCTTCTAAAAATTAGTTTATAAATGGTTTTTTTTTTTCAATCTTCCATAACTTTTGAAACTGTTGATATTTAGATACTTTCTAATAAAAATCAATTTTTAAACGCATGCATTTTTTTTAGTTTTTTATTTTTATTTATCTGTCAGATATAGATATATACATTTATATAATGTAAATACGAATTATATTTATCGCAATTCGAATGTGTCGAAAATTGTCATTTCGATTTCTGAAGCAGCGACTATCTAAGCGCGCAAAATCCGCAATGTGCCCCGTAGAAAGTACGTAATTCCATTGTCTCTCTCGACCTTTAATACCACGGCTGGAGGCTCGTGGAGAATGCGCAAAACTACGGTTCCCGGTAAGGTATCGTCTGGAAAATTCCCGCGGGAGGAAGCCGTTGTATATCCGCGGCGCGGCGCGGCGCGGAAATGTAATGTAATGTAATGTTGCTCCGTATGCGCGTTCCAGTGTACATTCCGGCGGTTCACGATTTCATGAATGGGCGGCCGCGGTCGTAAAAAGCTGTGCCGCCGTGGTGGGTCAACTCGTACCAGTTGACTCCGATAATTGCGAGCGCCCGAGCGGAGATCAGAGGGCAAAACGAGAGCCGACATTAGCCTGTTAGCCTATTAGTCCGAGTCAGCGAGCTCCTCGCACTCCGCCACACACACACACGAGACACCCGCACTTTCAACTCGACACCCTTCGCAGTGTTCCGCGTCTTTTCAAGTTTTACGCCTCTCCTCCCTCGGACGTCCCTCTTTCTTCGTTCTCCGTTTTCGGGAAACAGAAATTATATATGTGACATATATCGCATACAAAACTGATATTCAAAGCATTTAACGCAATAGAAAGAGTTATAATAATTTAAACTAACATATAAATAAAAAATGTACATATCTATATTTCTGAAATATATAAATAAAAATAAAAAAACTAAAAGAAAAATGCGTGCGTATGTATGTGAATAGGTAAGAAATATATATACATGAAATTTTCCTTTTAAATGTCAGAGAGATATATAAATGTGCACACTTTTTATTTAAATGTTAATTTAAATTATTAGCTCTCTATCACGTTAAATGCTTTAAATATCAATTTTGTATACGACGATATATGTCACATATTTAATTTCCGTCATGTTGTAACGTATCTTTATGAACTCCTATATAAAATATCTAAAATATACGTTAAATATGAAATATTTAAAGGGAAGAAACCTTACAAGTTATGGACTTCGTTCGTTCTGGTGCTACTGAATGCTTCATCAGTTTTCGAGAATACCGGGCAAATTCAAGAGTTTAGGACCTCGTAACCGACACCTGACTCCACCTCGACCCCATAACGGAGAGTCCGATATCCTTCTTACACACATACTCCGTTTTCCCCTCCGTTGCTGGCCATAGCGACGCGCGCGCGCGGGCGTATTTCATTCCCGGCTCAGCTACTATTTCATTCTGTCCTCATAGTCCTCCGTTCGTCTCATTTTCTTCGGTATTCTCCGCGTCGTTGCCCCTTACACAGACAGCTCCCCCTTGCATATACGTGCTACTCCAGCGAGAGTAATCACCGGTTGGTATTGGTACAGCGACGAGAGCGGAGAGAGCAGGAGAGGAGGGAGAGGAGAGAAGAATGCGTGGCATCTATCGTGGCACATATCCCGAGTCTCGGAGTGTTACATACTTAACGTCATCCTACCGAGAGTCCCTCCTTCCCGATATGTAATCACTAATGTGCAGTAATCACTCGGCCTCATCCTATGCGACACATGCCGCCCTCGCGACTCGCTCATAGTCGGAGAAGGGTAACACCACTGTGGCAGAGGAAGCGTAATGAACAGAGAGGGATTCCGACCTCGTGACTTTACTATTTGATTTACCGTTCATTGAACCTAAAATAGCGCGCAGAGTCGCGCCAGAGGGAAATGAGAATCCTATTCTCGTATGTCGTATGCAGTTTCGAAATAGACTTTGATAATCGTATAAGAATTAATTAATCGAGCAGACGCACCGAGATTTTAACGTGACAGAATAAAATGAATTCTTTTATACACGTTTAATAGAACCGGTAATTCCACGATTTACCTAAAAAATTACATATATATAAAATTCCATTATCTTTGTGGAATATCGTTAAAGAAGAAATTAATATTTTCATCTATTGAATAAAGAGGAATTAATTACAAATTCTATCATTAACGATTAAATTCAATAAAAGTGGAGTTTTTGTTATCTCTAAAACGTGAAATTTTTTTATTGTTACTTGTAATTATAAAAATTAGAATCAAATTAAAATTTTCTTAAAATAAAATGTACCTGAAATTATACATATAATTATATCGTATCTTTATTATTTGAAACGATGATGGCGAGCAGTTGTTTCGGCGATCGATATAATTCCTTTTTCTATCCGTTCGCGCAGTTTCGAAAACAACGTGATATTGACAAAAATCCTTTCCCAGGCATCCGTCCGTCTTATCGGGATCGACGACGTCTGGTGCCGGCGTGATATTCGATTTGGATTCGGTCTCGCGGTGGCGACGGCGGCGACGGCGGCGGCGGCGTCGCGTCGTCTCGTCTCGCGTCTTCATAAGTTGTGGCAGCAGCCGGTCGTCAGCGAATCTCTCGAAGCTTTATTGATCTACAGACAGTACCTTTCGTAGTGGATAAAGTAACTAAACTTAGTCTGTTTCCATATATACCACCCACGATCTTCTCTCGTTTCCCCGGATTGCTTCCTATCGGGATTATTAAATGGGGCTTTGGCCAAGAGATCGGCCGAGTCGAACCGCCAATTTCGACCAGGAACCACTTCCATCGACCCCTTTTCGACGTTATCCTTTCCTCGTGAGTGGTTTCTATTTGAACTTTGTTGGATCAGCGATCTTCACTAAGATTTATCTAATCTATGAAACACATATGTATATATGCGAATGAATACATATATTAAAACGTTATTAACGTAAATAATATAATGTTTGCTTTGTTTTCTCTGGACGATTTTATATTTGCAAAATTTCAAAACTTTTATTTGTTATTTTTCTCACTCATCTCGATGATTCAACTTATATGACATGACAAATATTAATTAAACAATTTACGTAAGAACATATTTACAAAACTCCGCTTTTATTAGATTAATGATGGAATTTTTGAAGAATTTCTAATTCATTTATCTTTATCCGATGGATCAAAATATTAAATCGATCTTGAAATTTGTGAAAATGTATTATTAATATATTCAGTATAAATGGGATCGCTTGTGTATATATTTTTATATATTTGTATGCATGGTGGGGGGAAACCTTTTTATTAATTCTTGTTAGAAATAAATGTAAATACAATGTCCTAATCTCAATATAAAGAAAGTTAACAAATAAGAATTCCCCAAATTTTTTAGATGGACAAAGATAATTGAAGCTAAAAGTCTTGCGCAGATTATTCATCTTTTACAGTTGTACACTTGTACGGTTATATACTAATCTTAGAAAAGAGCATATCTGGAAACTCTAAAGAGAATATACAGGGTGAGTCATTTTAATCAACGCACGCAAATATCTCGTAAAGTAAGCAAGATGGAAAAAAATGTTTTATACAAAAGTTGTAGGGTTCAGAGGGGGACACATGATGAAAATATGAACTTGACCTTGAGTGACCTTTTCAAGGCCAAGTCAATGTGATCGATATTTTCTTAAATGGAACCCCCCATTTTTTATTGCATATTCTTATAGCTTATGTCGAGAGCTTTTCAAAACACTATAATAAAGTATTTTTTCATTAAGTACTTTTTGAGTTATTTTATATTTTAATCTGACATATTTTGATTGTGTCCCCCTCTGAACCATACAACTTTTGTATAGAACATTTTTTTCCATCTTGTTTACTTTAGGAGATATTTGCGTGCGTTGATTAAAATGACTCACCCTGTATATGCATCTAATATCTACTGCATTTATATTTTCAACCTCTGTACTTTTATTTCCTGTTGTGTTACGTATAAGATGAATGCGCAGATTGTTTCTACATCAGAAGGCACACTATTCTACGACAAATAGGCAATTTTTAAACCAAAGCCTTTATTTGAGGATAAAGCTTCGAATCGCGTACAATGTGTCAGTAAAATAATAGAGGGTCTTTTTTACGTGAGATTAAAAGAGTAAATGGTTTAGCGGTACACACAATTGTGTGCCGTTGTGCACATTCGTATGATTACTGGAAAATTTTTCGCTGAAAGCTGGCAGATGCACCACATCACTCGTTAATAAATACGAGTTTGCGTTTTACGTCTAGTATCATGTCCGAGGTCGTAAGATGCGCGAAAGACTCGGGTGACTTTACGTTATATCATTTCATTCTGGATTTGTCAGTAAAATAATAGAGGGTCTTTTTTACGTGAGATTAAAAGAGTAAATGGTTTAGCGGTACAATTGCCGTTGTGCACATTCGTATGATTACTGGAAAATTTTTCGCTGAAAGCTGGCAGATGCACCACATCACTCGTTAATAAATACGAGTTTGCGTTTTACGTCTAGTATCATGTCCGAGGTCGTAAGATGCGCGAAAGACTCGGGTGACTTTACGTTATATCATTTCATTCTGGATTTGTTCCTCTTGTCTTCAGGGGATGACACCCATGTCTTTTTTCCTTCCGGCTGCGTTTTTCATCTCTCGCGTCTCTTTCTTCTCCTCTTTGTTCGGGAAAGGTCTCTCGCAATGTTATTCCGCCACGCGGTCATTCGTTTCGCTCCGAGCTGCCAAACGAACCTTGTCAGTCGCGCTACTATTTTTTTTACGAGCAAGATGAAGCGGACGGAATATGTGCCCATATTTCGTATATAAAAGATTAAATTAGTTTTATTTTATTTCGACATATATCTCCGAAAGATATTGAGCGAATAAACTTTTCGCCATAGCATTTTTGACCACGTAATTTGCGCAGAAAATGCGTACAGAAAATAGGAGAAAATTGTAAACACTCGAGAATTAGGATAGTAAAGTCATAGATAGTGAGCTTAAGAGCTCAGAGGAATATTCGAAGATTATATTGTATAAATATGATATAGTATACTTCTGTCGTTTGTTTTCGGATTGACGAGCATCGATATAACGAAATGCTATTTGAGATGGGATAATAAAGCAAAGATCGATACAAAATAACGTGGGTAATAAAATTGTTTTTCTTTTAATAATCGGAAAGTCGTGAAATCTAGTCATAATAAACTTGAATAAATTCACGCTTCATATTATATCTATTTAAAAATCGTATGTAATTTTATTTTTATGTTTATTATATATTCTATATATATATATAGTCTTTGTGTTGTTTGTACAAAGCATGTCTAAAATTTGTTGGGTTTCTTTTTATCTGATTATTTTTCCATGTTAATTTTACAAAATAAACATTTTTAATGTGTGCGTGTATATGTGAACAACTTAATTTTTCAAAATTTAATTGAAATAAAATCCACTTTATATTAAATAAAAAGCATCACATAATGATTTATTTACAGTAAAAATTTAATTCGTGAGAGTAATTTCTTTTAAGAAGAAAAGTCTACTATAAAAATCTCTCTCTTTCTCTCTCTTTTTCGATTAAAGAAACTGCGAATGAAAAAAAGAAGTATAGGAAACTTGTGGTGTTTTATATACATTTGAGAGAAATTTAATTTTACGTCACCTTTGTAGAGAATTCATGAGTTTGGCGCGCCGAGAGCATCAATTTCGAAACAAAAAGTGATTTTGCAAATTGTCGAACTTCCGAACCAAAACTATCCGAGACGGCGCTTCTCGTGTCGCGATGCAATAAACCCCGAAGAGTTCCACGGCTTCAGTTAACTCGGTCAGCAAATGGCAGTCAACGCTCTGCTGAGTCTGTAAAGGAACTTTTGAATAGACAATACGCGGGGCCGCCGCCGTGATCGTTTCGGTTGTACGACTTGTCGTTATACGTGCGAGCGATTTCGAGAAAAAAATGTCAAAGAGTCGAGATTTTTTGCCCGTCGTATCTCATCTGGGGCGTGACTTATCGTGTTAACTATATTTCTCTTGAGGCCCCCGCGGGTAGCCACCTCGTTTACGATTCATGAAACTTTCATTATGTCATCAATAATTATTATTGCTACTATTTCTGAAGTCATGTATCACTTTTAGAGAGATCTTCTTGCTACTCTTCTGTGAGCAAAGTTTCAACGAAGTGCAAAAGTGTTGGTATACTTGAAACAACTTGTTACTTACGTAGTCAACGCTTGTGGCAAAGACAAAGTATCGGAATTTGCAAGACAATTGCGCGTAGCCATTTATATAGCAGGATGTCATCCAGCAGATGTATTATCATATTTCTTTTGATTGTTTCTTTAATCATGACTTTTATATACCATTTTTGTCTTTTAATCTTTCAAAATTAATACCAATTATAATATTATTAATTGTGGTTTAAATGTTGAATATTCATAGATTTAAAAAAATAACATTATTTTTAATATTTGATAATCACATTAGCGTCATATATAATGTAAATAATAAACATCTGATTAAAAAAAATAATTAT
>NW_021853570.1:733986-743279 GCF_003651465.1 Formica exsecta
TATATATATATATATTTGATTTAATTTAATTTATTTGATATTATCTTAGAGAGGGATAGAACAATTATTATCTGGTATATTATTATTTGATATATTTTCTGATAAATTTATAATTTGATATATTATTTAATTTTTACAATATTCATAAATTTACAGAGAGAGAGGGAAGAGGGGAGAAAGTCATTTATTTTTTCCTACATAATTTTTACATTTTTGTATTACTTGTTTTCTTATTTCTTTTGAGAAATCTATTGTAACGCTCTCTCTCTCTCTCTTCTTTAGATATGTATTGATCGATAGACGTGATGCCAAATTGAATTTGGCATTACATGTTCCATCGCTATCTCACAGGGAAATTTCGAGATGGAAATTCATGAACATATCCTATAGAAAAAAGAAATTTCTTATGTAAAAATATTATAGCTTATGTCACAAATTATTTTTTGCAGAAAATATTGCATCAAAAACAAAATTCTTTGTATTTTTTTTTTTAAATTTGGGAAAGATACACACATACATCATGTCTCAAAATAGTGTAATCTTTCTCTCTTTCTTATAAATTAATTTAGATGTGGATAATAAATATCTAATAGCGTTGACCAAAAGCATTGACAGTTAATGTGATTAAAGATAAGTTACATGCGCTTATTTTTCATTTTAATCTAATATCCTTTCAGAATACGCACACATACATCCTAGGATTTACATTACATACATTACTATAAAGTCGAATAGATATTTTGTCTTTGTAGTGTAATTTCTTACAGATGTGCATTATAAACAACATTTAATCTAATTATTAGATTTATTGATAATTGATGATTATAAATGTTTCATTCATTTATCTTTTTTTTTCTTTTTTAATTTTTTAATAATTGTCCTTGATATTTCTCAAGTTTTATAACAATATGTCATCATTAATCTTTATAAAACTATTCTTTTGGCTTGTATATTTTTTGTTTTTAGTTTATTCTTCAGTACGATGACGCCGTTAGTTAAGTTAAACTGTACACTAGTATCGCCCCCGATGCAATAAAGCGACCGAAGCGCATTCAGTCACTAGACACAAATATATACCGGGTGATCCCGTGGATTTCCACCTTTTGCACCATAAAACCGTTTAAATTTATAGGCATTACCGCGTTTCAGCTTTCGCTCTATAACTGTATATGAGCAGCAAGGGGTTAAGGCGTTACAATGGCGGCCGCTATTAAATTCCCAGTCACGGTTTCGACCGAAATATCGGGAGAGGCTGATGTTAAACGCGGCCTGAATAAAATTCCCGGTGGCTGCTGCGAACAGTCCGTTTCCTATCCATTTCGCCCCTTTTCTCGCGCCCTTTCCTGCGCGGTCTCCACCGGAAGAGCCGTCGTTGCTTTCCTTGAACTAATCGGTCTGAATAGCAGAAAAATTTGTAGCCACATTGCTCCTTCAATCGCTTGTAGGTACTTTTCCGGAACCCCTGGGCGACGTACAAAATAAACACGCGATATCATATTTTTTAATATATGAATATATCAATGGAATCTCTCTCTATATATATATTAATTTTTATTAATTTTTAAATTATAAAATTATAATTAATATAAGATGGATAAGTTAAATATTAAAAGCGATTACATCGGTTACAAGACAACATTGCTTTGCTGATAAATATTAATACTTCTGTTGCAAAAACAGTACGGAGTAAATAATGTGTGTAAATTTATTTAGAAATCTAACATATCACGCGAAAAGGTGGAAAGTTCTTTTACAAGTATTAAAGAGAAAGAGGAAAGCAAGACATATTCACATTATTCTTGAATTTGTTTTTCATGATTAAACATGAAAAATGCGATAATCTCTTTAAGAGATTTTTTTTCTCAGAATAAATTAACGCAAAGGTGTTGACGGGAATTTAAGACTCCAAAATAATGAGAAAGAAAATAAAGCGGCTGTTCGTGGGGATTCTTGTCTAGCTCTTGTGTACTGAATGAACATTTTTCAACTTGACCACGTGATTTTTCAGTTTCAATTGTTTTTCTCTCACCTCGCTCTCCTTCCTCTTTGTAATCGAACGCGGTTTGAAAGAGGCAATGTTAATTCCTTGCAGCTGCTTGACGGCAGAGAAGTTAGTAGTAGTTAGTAGTTCAGTTTTGGTTTAGCAAACTTACGCAAAAAGTGTGCTTTTTCTCGGCATCTGCTCTTTCTCTGCTCGACAGAATTAAAAGAACCAACGAGAAAAGAAAGCCGGGACGCTATTTGTTGTCAGTTGTAACTATCGAATTTAAAACAGGATAACAAATTTCGTTTACTCGTTTTCTCATTTGTTAACTTTGCAATGCGAAACGCGCGCTTTCATTTCGTCACGATTTTTTACATTTGTCGTATCGTACAGAAATGTAATATCCTTTTATCATAATAAAAGGATTTGCTGTGAGGAAGTCTGTGTGAAAACGGTTATTACTTGGCTCGTATATATATTATGAGCTTTAAATAAATTATATAGTTAACACAGTCCTATAAATTTCGTAAAATAAAATAATTTTTTAATATTAGCTTTTATATATATGAGTAGTCGGTTATATGTTATTTTCGAGGCACACGATAAGAGTATTCGATAGAAACAAATATTGTCTGCCATGTACGATAATGCGCTTAGACTTGCTTCCATCAGCAAAATGAATCTTTGCGAGATTCACCGAGTGTCCGTGAGTATCACAAATTCGACGAACAAACTGTGCGCTTTTAACTGATTCAAATGCAAAACAGTATACTCCGATACAATGCGATCTTCTTTGATTGAGCCGCTGACTTTTTCTTTTATATTTTTCTTTAAGTAAAGTACTTGTATTATTCGAAATGTGTGTGTGTGTGTATTACATTTCCGACGAATATGCGGTTGCGATATCGCTGTCCCTTTGAGTTAAACTTTTCACTGACTGGCGAACTGAAACGAAACATGACGACTCGATATACATTATATTTATGATTAACAATTTTTATCTTATTTTCTTTTAAATATCAAAAACATGTGATAATAACCAAAAAGCGCTTAGTTTCAAAAGGCTAAATTTTGAAACCAAGTGCTCTTTGGTTGTTATCTCATGTGTTTTTGATATTTCAAAGAATATAAGATAGAAATTGTATTAATTATAAATATGATGAGAGAAGGAGAGAGAGATAATGTAACAAAAATCAGAATTTAAAAAATATGTAATAAAAATATGTAACTCGGAATTATTTGCCTCATTATATGATCTAATTTTATCTGGATAATTATATTACAGGATGGTGCCTTTTTTAGGTAAAAATATCAATGGAATAAAATGTTTGCACTTTCGCCTTTATCCGAAAATCATGACAGCCGGTCTTATCAATTTTAAGCGGGCGATAATTGAATATCGGTTTTCGATATCTCATTATTTCGCTACTTAAATAACCACTATCTAAAACTCGCTTCTTCTTTTTTATTGTCGAATTTTAAAAATTTGTACTCTTGAATCAAGTACTACACCGCTTTATTCGAATATTCGGATTTTATCAACAAATTCACTGCTATAGCACGTTTGCATGCTTGGATAATAATGGTTCTGGTTAACAACCTTTGTAAGTGCTAGCTCGCCCACTGAAACCGCTCTAATCATATAATACACGCTTACCATGTGCATTACGTAGTGATATTCATTGTGATAAAAAGTAACGCGGCTCGTATATTTACAGTTTCTATTAAACTCGCGATACAGTAAGTGAAGTAAGTGCACAGCCGAAGAAGTGGAGTTTGTTCTAGAAATTGTTACGCGATTTATGATTCGCATAACTTGCACGATACGATATAAACGCTAAATACTAACTGTGGGAAAGGGGCTATAGAACGAGATTAGCCAATGGTTAGTGATAATGTAATTGACGACGAAACTTTTTGATGGAAACTTGAGCATGATCTAATTCCGGTATGGAAATTAAATTGCTTAGCGTTGATCGATTAGAAACTAGGCCACTATTCTTGATTTTGCACGGACGGTGCAATTTTATTTATTCGCATTTAGCTATTTTCTTGCAAATTCTTAAATAATCTATTAAATATAGATCTGTCTGATATATTCAAACTATTAAAATTTCCATGCACAAGATACGCAATGTATTTATAGTTATTCATGCGTGAATAATTTTACGCGTGAGAATTTCAATTAATCTTTCACTGGAATGTATCATCTCTCTTTAAAATGTAATTATGCTTTTAATGCGCGCGTTGTTTACATGATACCTTTTCACTAAGTAACGTGAAATTTTTATGTAAGTTTCTTACATTGTTATTTCTACGATAAACAACAGGAAGTCTTAATCCCATAGGAAATTAGTACCTAACATTTCCGAAGGAATAGAAAGCTTGTCGATATTCTAGTTGTAGTAGTATAGTTGTAGCGTATCGAATAATGTATGTTAGGGGAAATCCAGTCAAAAATATATGTTCATAGATCACGGCATGTACTTTTTCATTATAGATTTTTTGACCTGTGTAATCGATTTTTTTTTGGATAAAAATATTGATGCATTTACTGTTTTTGAATAATTGACAATTTAATATACAATAGTTGTTGATAAATTAAGCCTTAGAAGAGATAATAGATCAGGAAATTTATATTCCTCAGTTAATTCGTGCACACGAGTAGGGAGATTTTACTTTAATAAAATTTAGAGTGTGCGCGAGTAAAATGAACATTCTCTCTCCAATGGCGGAAAAGAAATTCGAGAAAAACAATGGAAACAGACATGATTATTTTTTCATGACAAAAATGTCACGATTCCTATCCTTTCTTAAAAGACGAGCGATTACGCGAATTTCGAATGCAAGTCAGAGACGCGTCTCAGACGACTAGACTCCAATCAGAGACTGACGCGAATCAGCTGAGGTTCTTTTCAATTTTAGCATACCCTCGATCCCCCGCACGCTACGCCGTTGGTCGTCGAGACACGAAGACCAGCGTGAGCTTGGTTTTCTTGCCGTCTGGCCGTCTGCCAAGTCCTCCTTCGTTTCATCATGGAGACGTTTCATTCGACGTATCCATCGTATGCGTGTCTGTATATGTCCAATACGTTTACTAGGCTATATTTTGCGATCAATGTTTACCGATTTTCCTACGAATTCGTGCAAAGGTCGTATTCGATACTGTGCTGCATTCAATCTAAAGTTGCCGCTTTCTCTTATTCATCTATGTATATGTAGAGTCTCTAGTCTCCCTGGAAAAATACGAAAAACCTGGAATTTTCAGGGATTTTTTTATATCTAGGAAAATCAAGGAATTCTTGTGGAAATTTTATTGGGACTCGGGGAATTTTTTCAAAAATTCTCTCTTTGACAATTTTGCTTTCATATTGTAAATAGTTGGCGAATTAACTGAATTAAGAGTTTAAAATATATTATAAATATGAAACTTTAAGAGACTCTATGTTTTCTCTTCGTATAAATAATTTAAAAAAAAAAAAAAAAAAAAAATTAGAAATGCATGCAATAAAAAAAATTTATTTTTGAAAGTTGCATCAATATATCTTTAAAGTATTCTCTCTCTTTGCCTGGAATTTTGGTAAAAAATACTTGGAAGATCAGGGAATTTTTTTACAAGATTTGGGTATACATCTTGTGTATATGTCTTTTTGAAGTGAGTAAAATAGACCTATATTTGAATATTAAAACAGCTGCGATTTGTGTGCGCAGACGAACAGGTTTGTTATTAAAAGTTTATTTAAATAACGATGAATAATTATTTACGCTTTTAATTGGAGAGAGATTTTAATAATATGTTTGTGGATGGGTTGTATGTGTCTGACATTGGACATGCTATTTCAATTCATTTTGTTATGTTATATTAAAAAACTTGGTCTCTCTTTTTAAGAGAGATTAGTTTGTTTAAATGAGAAAATGTGCGTTTTGATACTTTTTGGATTGTTTTAATTTTTAACTGCTTTTAATTAATTCGTAATGGTAATATAGAGTTACCCGCATATATTGCACACGCAAATTCATCTAGATTCCACACCTGAAAGCGCCTGAAACGGCATAAGTCCTAACACGGCCAAGACGGTTATTATAGCCTGATGTAAGGCAAAGACAAATCGCCGATGCGAAAGCGAAATTACAGTTCCTGTTACAACTGCGACCAAAGTCCTCATTTATGCCCGTACAACTATGACCGCGCGTGCGAACATTGTTTGTACATGTATGCGAGATACGGAACTCGACTGGTACAATTTCTGACAACGTTTATAGAATTGGAGCGTTCTCACGACTAGAAATAATCATAATGTCACATTAACGGTAATCACAGATTCGTGAAACGTCATTATTTCCCGGATAATAATTAACCATTGTTATATATATTAAATTTTAATACTATTTTCTAACAAGATTATCTAAATAATTAATAATTTAATCTAAATTATTAATTTATCATTTTTAACAGATACAAGATATTTTTATATTTGGGTCGAGATAGAGACAAAGAAAATAGTGTCTTAGTTTCCATTCAACGAAAAATATATTAACGTTTAATCGTAAACATCGATAATTTATCGATCTTTTCAATATTTAATTCTAAAGCAAGAGAAAATTTAAGCATATTTTAAGATGTGCTTAATTTTTTTTAAATCAAATACAATATTACAGAATTTTGAACTTATTTACAATACTTTTATAGAGATATTCTAAAGAGTTTAACGGCACATCGTGTTGCACATAGTTTTATTTCAAAATTTCTAATCTATTGCTATATTTTAAGTACATAAACATTGCACGAATTTTATATACTTTACGAGTTTCTAAATGAAACCAACTGTTGCCCCTATCCGGGGATAGTCTTGAATTGCTAACACAGGTAATTGTTAAATTCTATTAGCACAGTACGGCACGCACATATTACTTGAAGAAATTTCTTGCACGCAAAAAATTTTAAGAACACATGAATTTCAAGGAGTGAGGCTCTTGTTTTTTTTTTCTCATGATATTAATCTAAGACTTTAGAAAAAAAATCGTAGTTTAACTTAAATTCTTTATGTATGTGTGCGTGTTACAGTTATTATATATAATTTAATAAATTAATGTGATGGGAATAAGAAAAGCGAAATAACTGTGAATAATCTATATTTCTTAAGTATGGATTTAACAAACAAATAAGGATAAATTGTTGACGTATAGAATACCGAAAATAATAGAGAAGATTATTCCCAGGATGAACAAAGTTACAAATTACCGTTATAAAATTTCCGTTTCTGATCACATTTGCAGCTCTTACTTTGCGAGATTATCAAAAAGTGAATCGAAGTAAATAGAATAAAGACCGTGTAAAAAGTGTTACAAAAGAAGCTCGAAATGCTAAACTACGTTATAACTGTAAATTAATCGAGTGAAAAAATATCGTGAATAAAAAAACTAGGGAATATATATTTATACAATTCGTTGATAATTCGTTTATTGTAATATACGATACATTTATAATCAAACTGAAACATTTTCAGCACGACAATATCGATAAATAATCACGCCATGGCATTAAACTAATATCTGATTTATAAAATGAAGCGAAAATATCTCATCTTTTTTTTTTTTTTTTTTTTAGCTAAATACGTATAATAAACTATCATATAGATTTATATGATTGCGAAATATTACTTTGTCGATTCTGGTGTAAAAGAAATTTTATCAACAAATTGAGCATGCAATAAATTAGTAAGACAGAACGAATGCATTGCAGATTATCTTGTAGCGATTTTGTGAAACTCTATTGAAACATAGAATTTGACAAGTGAAAAATTGTAATCAAGTTTCTTACATCATCACACTCAAAAAAATGTCTTGCTGATATAGGTAGATTTCTAGGTGTCACAACAAAAATTTATCGCTATTTTTTGTATCTGTTAGAATATTGTCTGTTACATATAGAATTTATAGCAGCAATATTCTAATAATATCTTCTAGAAAATTTAGGTCCCATTGCCAAATGTTAATCACTGCATTGGATAAATATGAGTTTCGATACTACAGCTAGAACGATCTTTGTGAGAAATATAACTGCCAATTATAACTGCAGCATCGAAAAATTGAGAGAAATTGTTTAAAAGAGCTAGATAGATTGGGCGCGTTATACAAATATGTTAGATGTGAGGATTATATATTCATTTGTTTCTTGACGCTAATCTTTTCTGTGGACCACAGCCAAACTTTATAACAAGTATGATTGGCCTTAACATGGATAGGCGCCACAGAAAAACATTCTTTCTAAATTTCACAAACAGTTCAGATATAAATTCTGTCTCTGTCACTTAGATTGATTAAATGCGAAACATATGCGATATCACAGTATTTGCTAATCATTTATGTACCTCAGTTAATTTTGCGCACCTAGAAAATTTTTGCTGTGGTTGCAATACCACTTTTTTGAGTGCACAATACTTTTACTTTATACAATCGTGAAAAAAAAGTATTTAATGCTCGATGTGGCAAATTATCGATTTGATTCCATTTTCACGTATTATCGTGAAATAAATATGTTTAGAAGAATAGAGCTTTACTCGCTATCGATCGATCGATCGATGCTTGAATTCGAGCTCGGAGGATTTGCTATTGCTGGCATTGTCAGACGCAGATCACAAAATAGCGACATCGATCTGGATCTTGGAGAATCATCGGAGGCCGTTATCGGTTAGTCTCCAGAGACCAGTGGAGCGTAGATTTTGCCCCCTAGTCGACTTCCGAGGAGATGGAATATGGATCATGCCACCGATCAACCTAGCGGAAGCGAGCAGATGGATTCTGCCATTCGTCAGCGATGACGAAGGACGTGTCTCGTAACCGATCGACTTCTGGATTCAAGCAGGTTAACAGGATTTCAACCTCCTGTTAACATCCACAAGTTGCGGTAGATAGTTCTGATCAACTTCCACGAAGTGGAATAGTCAAATTCGCAACTGTGTGAAGACGATCCAAGAAGCGGTGGAAAATGGAATTTGCCATTGACCAATTTCCGGAGTCAGCTTAACAAATTTTACCATTAAACGTTCCGTGTTAGAGACATCTACTTGAGCAAAGAATACTTTGCAGTAATTTTACCGTTACATGCAAGAAAAACTGCAGAATAGATTTTCTATTTTTTATATCTTTTTATTATATTTTTTATATTATTATATTATAATAATATATATTTTTATATATTGCATTTTTAGTTAGAGACAAGCAAAGAATACTTTGCAGTAATTTTACCGTTACATGCAAGAAAAACTGCAGAATAGATTTTCTATTTTTTATATCTTTTTATCTTTTT
>NW_021853570.1:751341-766152 GCF_003651465.1 Formica exsecta
TTTTATTATATTTTTTATATTATTATATTATAATAATATATATTTTTATATATTGCATTTTTATATATTTCTATTTTCAATTTTTGTTTAAGAATTTTTTTTATCCATTAAAATATATTATTTTAGACTCTTTATATAATCAACGTTGACAACGTTTTTTGAAGTTTTTGAATAGCTAAAATTATCAAATCTGGTAATGATCTTTCAATTGTAAGTCATCAAATTTTATATATTCGTTGTAGGAAAATTTAGAGTACATTTTGCCTCATTAATTATTATGTGTGCTTAATTTATTCATAAAATATTTTTAAAAATCTGAATAAACAAAATATTTTGCAAATGTACAATCGTACGTGTATGTAGAGCATAATTTTTATTAATTTAATACGTATAAATTTTAATATATATAAAATCGAGAGAGAGTGAGAGAGATGTACAATGCTATATCACGTTACATAAACAACACTGTGGTAACGCAGAATACACTGTTGGGGAAAGTACATACAATACAATATACAAACTTCAGCCTCAGAATCAACGGCTAAGTTCTACGCAATATTTGCAAGTGTGCGAGAGCGCGTTTTAGCGAAGCTTTCTACTTCACTTCCCCCCGCACGATCCGAAACATTAAACTTGACTTAACAAATAAAAGAGCCAGCGTGTATAACTTTCAAATCCCTTTAAAACGATCCAACTTTTGGATTTCGCTCGGCGTTTCGACGACGCAGAGAGAGAGAGAGAGAGAGCTTTCTCGCGGACCCGCGAACAATCACCAGAAGCTACCGCAATAGTCGGCAGAAAATCGCTCCGTAGGGCCATTGCCTCGGGACGCTCCTCTACGGGGATCGACCTTCCATTCCCTAAGAGGGGAAGACAGAGAGGAAATTCCCCTCGCCTGCATTATACCACTGTGCGCGCGTGAGCGAGCGACTACACGTGTATATGTACGTGTTTGTGTGCGTAAGTACACGGTGAATAATAAATAGAGGAGTCGGCGTGGCGATAAAGCTTCGCCACGCGTTATTACTATATTACACGTGAGGGGGATATCTCTCTCTCTCTCTCTTCGTATGGTGTACGTGTGCGAGAACTAGTGAAAGGTAGAGAACGCATGTATTTGTATGTACGTGTGTGAGTACGTTGCACACTAGTGCAAGCGTCAATGTGGATCACGCGAGTTTGCGTGCGTAAGATCCATTCTCTCTCTTTCTCCTTCTCTCTCTCTCTCTCTCTCTCTCTCTCAGAGGGGAAGACAGAGAGGAAATTCCCCTCGCCTGCATTATACCACTGTGCGCGCGTGAGCGAGCGACTACACGTGTATATGTACGTGTTTGTGTGCGTAAGCACACGGTGAATAATAAATAGAGGAGGCGATAAAGCTTCGCCACGCGTTATTACTATATTACACGTGAGGGGGATATCTCTCTCTCTCTCTCTCTTCGTATGGTGTACGTATGCGAGAACTAGTGAAAGGTAGAGAACGCATGTATTTGTATGTACGTGTGTGAGTACGTTGCACACTAGTGCAAGCGTCAATGTGGATCACGCGAGTTTGCGTGCGTAAGATCCATTCTCTCTCTTTCTCATTCCCTCTCTCTCTCTCTCTCTCTCTCTCGTCGCCTCTCTTTGTCGACCTGCGCCGCTCGCTTGTCTGTCCTTATCCGCCGTCCCTTATTTGTGGTCGTTTCCTTACGATGCCCTGGGCAGCAAACTCCGACGTACACTTATCTACCTGGACTAGTGAGGGGACTACTTCGAATCTGGATCGGTTTACGTTCAAACAAGTTTTGCCGCAGGGTAAGGGAGGAGACGGTTAGTCCAGAAGAGATAGAGAATGTGGGATTTTATATATCTTGGAAAAATTTTTATATACTTTTATGCGTTATCGCGTATTACGTACGCACGTGATATGTAATTGGTACTTGTTGATTACTCGACGTTTAACATAAATGTCTCGCCATTTTAAAATCCAATTAAAATTACAGCTTCTGAGCTAATTACAGATGATGATACTATAAAAAAAGGTAGAATTGCAATGCAACTGAGGGCTATAATTACGAGTGTCTTGTAAATAATGTTTAATATTCCAAAAATTATATAGGATTTTAAAGTGGAATGTTTCTTTCAAGTACAAATGAATTTAAGAATGGTATTAAAGCGAACGGTATTTAAGCAAATGAAACATAATTTCACGCGAATATATGTATATTAAAAAAATCTATTTTTTTATTACGACATGTGTTTCTCGTAAAATTTAATGACGAAATAGAACACATGAATTTTAAATTAAAAAATATTAGAGAAAGAGAGAGAGAGAGAGAGAGAGAGAGAAAAAGTTTAATTGTATAAATAAATTCTCCAAGAATTATTTTATTTATATATTTTTTATATATTTATATATTTTCATATATTTGAAAAAGATATTGAATATTTTAAACATGTATAAATTATACAAATTTATTTTCTCTTGCATTGAATTTTACATTTCGAGAATATTCGTGTTTTTGCGTTAATCTTTTACAACGCCAAAAGAATAAGCGTGACTTATATTAAAGAAAGAAGAAGTTAAATACACCGCTGGTTGTGTGAAAAAATATTTTCATGTCACTGGGAACGTATTCGATCCCAACGCTACTTTTAGACCTCGCTTGTGTTAAGCTTAAAAGAGGGGAAACGGCTTCCTCCCCCCTCTCTCATATCTTTACTCCATTTCTTTCTCTTATGCGTTCTCTCTCAGCTCTCCCACGCTATGTGTTACTCTTAATCTGGCGACTGTGGCATTTTAATTTCCACCTGACTCGGCCCCGTATATATTATTTTCATAATTCAAGCCAACCTTCTCGCCGCAAAAGCGTCCACTACGGTTTTCGTTCCCTCAGCCACTTGAAGCGGGCCACCCTGGCGCCGCCAGATGAGTGGCTTTTGCCACAGGGGAGTTTATAGATTGTGCAAGTTCTGCTTCTCCGAATTAGAGGTTGTAGTGGCAACATTTTCTTTCTTTTTTCTTTTTTTTTATCTCTTTACCTGTTAGTAGTTTATTCTCTAATTCACAACCAAAGTGGAAATATAAATACTAAACTGCAATTAATCTAAACTACCTTATGTAATTTGCATTTGTGAAATTTTTATACACAGATGTTTCATAATAATTTCAAGAAATGTGAAATTTTATTTTCTTTTAAATTTCATATGTATAATGCATTTTACACATTTATTATCGTTAATACTTTTTTTTTTTTAAATTGCGTTTTAATAAAATATTATACTAGAGTAATGCATCGAACTCCATTCATTTTTTGATAAATTTTTAATTGAAGAATTTATTATGCAATTCGTAAAAAGGATATGAGTGATCGCAATTTTAAAATGATAGTAATTTAGTGGACTTCTAATGGATGTTTTACACAATATTTTGGCAAAAACGTTTCAGAAACGCTTTGTATATCTTGACATTGTATTTAACAATATGTTGTTGGTCATTAATAGTCATTAAATGTTGCACTTTCCTCATTACTACGATACTGACATTGCATTCGACGTTGATATATGAAATCCATGTTTGAATTGTTTACGTAGTCACTGGAACGCTGTGGTCATAACTCTAGTTGTATACCATCCATTTATAATTTTCTCAGTTGTATTTAGAAAATTACATGTATCATCAATTAAACAAAGCGATTGCTATATTTGTTAAAAATTGCATGAATGTAACGTGTCGGACATGCAATCCATGAGTTTCTGCAACGTTAATTGGCGATCAATGTTGATGCACGTTTAACAAGGGTCAGTAAGACAGATGTGTGAATCGTGAGCGGACGGTTCGCACTCCAAGGTCATCGAAAATTATTTATTCTAACCGACGTAAGAGTTTTACCAAGGGTGTATGACACACGGGGAAAATAGCTCACGCAGGTAAGCCGCATGACGTGTAAGGCAACACGCGAATTAACAGTTTATAATCGATCGTGCAGCTCTCCACACCCCGGATTACGATATGTCAGCAGTTTTTTTAGCATTTCCTTTCCGTTTTCTTTTACATGAATGTGATATGATGCGAGATAAAATTATTATAACGTGCAACGAAGAAATTTATACAGTTGCCACGGGAAATTGACACCTTTTCGAACGACTTCTTTCTCGTACAAGATTAAAACGTTATAACGAAATGTGAGAAGATTGGAAATGAGTTAATGTCATGCAAGAAAGATTTTTTTTTATACTGCAGTATATTTATTAATTTAAAAAAATAATTAATCACCTAACCTAACAAGTTATTTTTTCTTCAATAGATAGTATATTTGACCGTGTATGCAAATTTTATTTTTACAACATATTTTCATTTTTTCTATACTTTGTATAATTTATAACTGCACTATCAATAACTAGTTTTTTATTTTGTAGTGTATAAAATTACAAAGACTTTAATATGCATATGTCTAGCGATTATCTGTTGAAGGTTAAAACCAGTTTTTCATTATGAAGACGATTGAAGTTATCGCGTGCATTTCGTACAAAAGTTACCGTGATACGTAAAGACATTTTATTTCTGGGGCTATATGTCAGGGTGATAAATGAACCCACGATCGACACTTTGCGAGCGTGACCATTATCATATTTGGATCGTATATCTCGTGGATTTCACGACGAGAGGACCTCATTTCCGCGAGTACGAAATTCTAATGCGATCATATATATCCTTAATTTGATCGTGATATATTAGCGTTGCTATTTGTCACCTTGTTTTTAATAAATGAATTTATCAGAATCGATGAACATTATTATACATACAATTCAAGCAATTAAAGATAACAACAGATATTCCACTTTTTTGCAAATATTTTATAAATTTCTAAAAATTGTCTTTCTGAGTTTTAAAATTACTTTTCTGATTGTATGTTATTGGACATGAGTCGACAGTATTGTTTCGAAATATTTATTTTTTCAGGTAAATTTGTATTTGTCTCGTAAAAATATGATTTTTCTGCGGCTATTTGCGGACAAAAGCAAATATTGTTTTGTACTTGGTGGGATCTTCTTTAGCTATTATCAGTGCCGTTGATTCATTCTGACGGCTACTAACGCGAAGCTTAGTGAAAAGGCTAGGGTGAAAAGGCTAGGTTTTGTATGTGTGTGTGTGGATTACAACACAAGATTACCTTGCCAGTTAGCGAGCATTAGAATAATAATTTTATAATAATACGCTTGATTGTGATTAATGTGTACATTAGATTAATTTGGAATTGTTTATTTCGTTCTTGAAAAATTCTGGGGTTTTTATTTATAAGGTTCTTTTATATTTGGTTCCATTTTCGATATATTTTATATATATTCATATGCAAATATTAATATAATATTTTATATGTCATATGTAAATATTTAATTTTAGAAATTATTTTTTATTTAATTTATAAATTAATTTTCATACAATTTTATTTTTCGTTAATATTTCCGGCGTGATTGCATATTACGTAACATTATTATAAAATTTGTTAATAAAAAAGATTTTCGCGCGCGTTAACAAATTCGACTTTATATATATAAATTGATTACGGGAACCGTACATAATAAATGATTTGCTAGATGTCGGACATGTTATATATTGATATAAACAAATGTATATGTTATCAATGTTGTTTCTATTAGCCGTTCACGGGAAGTGAACACATAAACATGATAGCGGTACCGTATTACTTGTTGTTCATATTGCATTTGTGTATTACATTCATAGAAGAGTAATAAGATGTTTGGGAAGCGTCAGGTGTCGGGCAATCTTTCGATATTCGCTCGAATGCTCGCGATTACCGGCAGGTCGAATAACGATCAATCCGTCACCGGAGAACGCTTCGATTATGATGGGGGGGCAACGTCCGTATCTCGCGTGGATCTCTCAAGCGATCGATGCTCACCGTACCGGGACATAATCACGTGCATTTGTCACTTTTGAAAAATGCGCACAATTCTTACCGATACGTCACACTTCGTATTCTCTTCCTCGTCACTGCGTAATACCTGTCGCAATTTCTAGATCTCTATTTTTCTTCCGCGGAAACGTACGTTTCCTTCTTGTTAGCTCGATCATCGCGTTCTTTTATTGACGCCGACGCGAATGCACGTGAACGAAGAAAACGCGCGAAGGCCACGGGGCCAATCAGCAAGATTGAGAGAGAGAGAGAGAGAGAGAGAAAGAAGGAGATAATATAAATGAAAAATAGAGAGCGCAATGCTGAGCGTAATTATCCGGACTCTACTTGGATCGTCGTGAACGGATGGAGCACTTGCAAATGGCTCGCATCGAAAAATCGCATTAGAGGATCTCGATTGCTCGTAATTTATCCGGAGGGTGGCTGGGCGCGTCAATGCGATCCGGTTTTTCCACGTTGTACGAAATCGGCTCGATACTTATCGACGCGTTAACTTCTTGTTGGGAAATAATGTAATTAGCGTTATGTCGAGGGATGGTGTTTTATACGCGGAGAAGTCGTGCGATTCTGATTATGTCAGATGGAATAAAATTCCGATCTCTAATTATGATTATCAGTACGAATGCTTATTATATACACTTGTAGGAATTAACTGAAAATTATATTTTAGAACACATGTTTTTATCAAAATTTTAAATTATAATAAGTTTCTCGTGCGTTTTTACAATTTATCTAATATTATTACATAAGACAGAGATAAATATATATTTCATTCTTTATTCTTTTGGAAGATATTTTGATTTTTAACTATAAAATCAAGATATATATACATACAATGCATCAATATATTTGCGTATAATATTGTATCTTTTTCAAATCACATTTTTCTTATATTATTCGATTTATTCATAAATCTATCATGATATTTACTAATCATTTTCAATTGTCTTAAATAGCTTTCAATCATCTCGGAACGACACAAGTATGTAGATCATTTGAAAGTGTCGTATAACAAATGACATATGGGTCATTTGCGAAATGAGCGCACTTTAGTCATTTTATCTTTAGCAAATCTCATCATACGTTTTCGCAAGTAGGTTGAAAACTTTGTACGTGATGCTCATCCTATATTACTTTACAGAAACGATACACAGAGATTCGTATTCATGACTCATATTCAGCGTAAAATACCGCCTGTATGACTTTGAGTTTTACTCTTTTCTTGTGTGAAAATATCTCGTGTATAATATTATCTGAGGCTAAATCTAACAATCACGTTTTATTTCAAATGTGAAATATAGATATTGATTAAAGTAATTGTTTTGCAGGTTTCATAAATAGCAAATGCGCGCACATCTAATTATTTATACTCTTCATTTAATTTTGATTGCTTCTAAAATTTATTTAAAGTATTGATTTGTTTCTTTGTGTGTATATGGTAATTAAAACATTTAATTGAAAATTCTTTGAAGAAAAGAATATAATTTGTTGTACTAAAAATACAATTATATTATTTCTGTGATAAATTTTCTATAAAATTAATAACAATAAAATGTATTTGAATTATTATAATATAAATGTTTTTTACCGTCTTTTTTTTAGTTATTATCTCATTACATGCTCATTTTTTATTTATGCCATATTATGTTTTGTAACATTAAATAATATTTGTTATTTTAGAATTTTTGTTAAACTTTTTATAAAGATATATAGCATTGGAAATGAATATTTGATCAATATTTAATTAGCTGTGTTTTGGAAATGCTCGAAAATAAGTATAAATAATATACAGAAATAGGAAGTTATGTCTGAAAGATTTGAAAAAAGATAATACATAATACAAATATTATTTGTGTGTTGCCTTTTTGAAAATAAATAACATTTATTTGGAGTTTTTATATTTTATTTTTTATATTTTATATTTTTAGATAATATATATACATATATATTTCAGCATTCTATATAAAGATTTACACAATATTACTAACTTTTTAAACATCTATATTGTTTTGCAAATATTGGACGAATAGATAGAATTTTTATAAAGCTAATATTTATGAATGTCTATTTGGCTTTTTACATAGAATCGGAAACTCGATATTTACTCGTTTGGAATAGTAGCGCGAAGAAGCGAATATTAACACATTACGCATGACATTTGATACTAACAGATTTTGATATGTGTATACAACCTGTAGA
This sequence comes from Formica exsecta, assembly GCF_003651465.1. NCBI lineage: Eukaryota > Metazoa > Arthropoda > Insecta > Hymenoptera > Formicidae > Formica > Formica exsecta. The sequence goes on from NW_021853570.1 coordinate 759,462, forward strand.
CATGCACATTTGTTAATAGCAAATTTCAAAACTCAATTCGTGATAGCGCAACGTTGCAGAATGATACGCATCTCTCTCTCTCTCTCTCTCCTTTTTCCTCGTCTTTTTGTCTTTTTTTTTATCTCGACACCCGCGCTTCCTCCTCATATCTTGTTTCTTTTCTCTACGTGTATGTTTTTGTGTATGCATACGCACGTATGTTCGTTCCGTCTTTCCGTCTGTCATATGATCTCGTACTGATATAAACGACTACGACCGCTACATTAGCGTCGTAGAAAGAAAAATCCAATGAATTCTTTTACATGGATATATAGGAAACTAATACCGGGCAAAACTATGGACGCGTAAATAACAATAGTTCTGTGACAGCTACGTTAGTAGATAATATATATACATATATATTTCAGCATTCTATATAAAGATTTACACAATATTACTAACTTTTTAAACATCTATATTGTTTTGCAAATATTGGACGAATAGATAGAATTTTTATAAAGCTAATATTTATGAATGTCTATTTGGCTTTTTACATAGAATCGGAAACTCGATATTTACTCGTTTGGAATAGTAGCGCGAAGAAGCGAATATTAACACATTACGCATGACATTTGATACTAACAGATTTTGATATGTGTATACAACCTGTAGACATGCACATTTGTTAATAGCAAATTTCAAAACTTTGAACATCAGATAGTATCAAGAGAAATGTCATTTTGGAAAATTTTGTAGATAAAGCAATTTATCTTTTTAAAATTTTAAAGAAAAAAAAAGAATAAAAGATTTTGCGATATGAGCCTAGATAATTGAATGATTTAAAATGGATAAAATTATATATAGAATATATTTTACATACACAAATCACAAATATTGTTTGAGTATAAAAACAAATAGACTTAATATATTTGAAGTTTAAATATAAAAGAAAATTATTCCGATTTCTATATTTGATTTATATATTTGAAATAATTAAATCTTCTTCTCCTGCAAACATGTAAACAATGAATTTATTTATAAAATGCATATTTATATATTATTTTATTTTTTTTACTTTAGGATATTCATAAAATATGTAATGAATGTTTGTTTAAATAGTCGATTTTTCAATTTATTATTTACATTTTGCAATGTCTTATATAAAAAAAAAATTATTCTGATATTCCAAAGCGATGTGTCCGCTTAAAATTTTTTCTACGAAAATGCGGTATATTATTAATGAAATCCTTGCGTGTACAAGAATAATGAACTGTCGGCAGCGCTCAACATACCGACGTTTTCTTTCTTGAACTTCCGTAAATTTTATTAGTTTGCTACAAAAGGTCTGTCATTTCTATCAGGTTTTATTTTAAATAAAATTATTGATTGAAGAGAAAGTTATCTTTAAAAAGAAGATATTGAGAAATTCTCTCCCTCTTTCTCTTTTATTTCTAGATAGAAAAATCTCGTATAAAAATAATAAAACGTCGACGATGTTTAACATATCGACATCTTTTCTTATCTCTCTGATAAGCTCTATTATAGGTAGATTCCGTAGAGTTTTGTATGCAAGAATAATGAATTGTCGAAAGCGCTCGACATACCAACATTCTTCCTTTTTCTTTTCTTTTTTTTTTTCTTCCGTAAATTTTAGAGCATCGCGAAACGCTACGAAAAATCACGTAGATACAAAAGCGGGCTTTACAGGTAGGCCGCGCACGATCTCTGTTGTGTCTTACTTTGCATTCCGCACGATGCACCGCCGTTGCGGCCACGACGACGTGTGTACGTGTTTACACGTGCACGCAGCATCGAGCACGATGCTCCGTGTTACGTACATACACGGATGAGAAGAACGCAATTCGTGATAGCGCAACGTTGCAGAAGGATACGCATCTCTCTCTCTCTCTCTCCTTTTTCCTCGTCTTTTTGTCTTTTTTTTTATCTCGACACCCGCGCTTCCTCCTCATATCTTGTTTCTTTTCTCTACGTGTATGTTTTTGTGTATGCATACGCACGTATGTTCGTTCCGTCTTTCCGTCTGTCATATGATCTCGTACTGATATAAACGACTACGACCGCTACATTAGCGTCGTAGAAAGAAAAATCCAATGAATTCTTTTACATGGATATGTAGGAAACTAATACCGGGCAAAACTATGGACGCGTAAATAACAATAGTTCTGTGACAGCTACGTTAGCATGCAAATTATGTCGACTATTCTCGTGACGTGTAATCTATGCGGATAACATTTGATCTATGTGTGACATTTGTAATGACTCGTTTTTCGTCATTTTTCTTTATTTTCTGATGATGAAGTTTTTACTTCTTTTCCCAATTTATTTGCTTTTATACTATATCTAATTTTCATTGGAAATTAAATATAATATAAAATATTTACTATATATTTCCTATATATTTTCCTATATATATAGGAAAAAAGCAAACTTTGATTGAAAATTAGATACAATATAAAAGCAAATAAATTAGAAGAAAAGAAATACAATATAGAACACTTAATATATTTAAATATATATATATATACACACACGATTTTGGATAATTCTAAATAATATACTTGTAATTTAGCTTTTACATATATTACGATGGGACTTGATAGATCGAGGCACTCTATTTGATTGAACGTTAATCAGAGTGTTATTTCAAGATACTCTGATTTATACTGCATAAGGTTCTTAATATGGCCCAAATTGGATGTCTAGGCGCGAAACAATCCCGGGACATATAACTCGAGATTATAAATCATAGTTAGCGCGTCACATGAGGCGATAGTCGGGGAATCAAGGAGAGACGTGGACGCGCAAATCTCGATGATATGTCATTCGCTGTTTCATCTTATTTACTCTCACATTTGCATAAGTTTCGAATTTCACGTCAGACAGAACATATTCGCGATTGTATATTTCGTTACGTCAACGATAATTATTCAACGAAATTGTTACAAAGTCGTTAAAAAACAAGATAGCAAAAACGAATAAAATTAAGAAAAATGTTTTGATAATTGAGATTAATCTTTTCCTAAGATCTATACACACCGTATGTACTTAATCTTCTCATAATGTATAATTCATATTATTATTATTATCTCACATATTAACATATTATTATTATTGTGTTAAATTTAAAAGCCTGAAAACTCGATTTATTTTTGTATCCTGGCGGCACGAGATGGAAAGGAAAATAAAAAGAAGAATGTATCAGATGTTTATTAGCATGACATAAGACAAGAGAGATAAAAAATGAAATCGCACGAACGTTTCGTTTATATGTTACTTTGTTTATTTTATTCGTTAAAATGTAATACATTGTTATTATATATTTTCTCATTTTACATTTATCATTTATTTATAAATTAATTTTATGACATGCAATTATTTTTGTGCAATGCACTAGAAATATTCATAAAATATCAAAATGACATGAAATATCTAAAAAAAAAAGTTAATATTTTTATTAAATATAATATTGTTTGAATGTCTTAGTTATTTTTTGCGTGTGCTATATAAATATATATATATATATATATATATATATACAGTGTGCAGATTCTCGTTATTTATATAATTCTCTGAACAATATAAAGTCGATTTTCTTTCTTAGCGATATAATGTCGCGAGAGGCAATTATTCATTGCAATTTTCCAATTTTCGATATTACATATTTTCTCCCGCGACTGCGCTTCAACTTGAAATTGATTTAAAGCAAAGTTCACCTGAAATTAATTGAAAAATATGATTGTAATTTGTCCTCTTGTGAAACGCAATTCGCGGAAAGCCATATACTTTTCAATCGCTTATAAATCGAAAATCGATATCCCGACACACATTATCGTTAGAAAAAAAATAAAATTCGATTGTAAATTTCAATAAAAAATCCGTCATTAATTAACGGAAGAGATTACGAATTAAAGGAGATATCTATAATCTTTCTCATTGCGAAAGAGACATTAGAAATTAGCGAGCCATCGTGATTGCGTAGCTAACAGATCTAGAGCGAGAGAGAGAGAGAGAGAAAGAAAGAGACAGAGAGAGCGAGCCGAACGTAAAAGTAATTAGTCGTGCCCATCACTGGTTTCCGGCCATTATATACGGTCACGTGTCACGTTTCTCGCGAGCTCGTTCCGCGCGCGGATGAGCATATCGCGGAGCACACAAAGAAGCCACCGTGTATATATATATACACACACACACATATATATATATATATATATATATATATATATATATATATATATATATATACATATCGCCACGCGAGATCGATTATGCCGCCTACCGGACTGCCGTCTCGTCGTCGCCGGCTATATCGCGGGGATGTGAGAGCGAAACGACACACAGAGACTGACGGCGATAAAACGAGACGGGGAGAGACAGAGGAGGAAGGTTAACAAGAGAGAGAGAAAAGGATAATGGATTCGGAGCAAGTGCGGAGACATGAAAGGGAATGAACTAAAAGCGCGATCATAAAGACGGAGACGGAAAATATACAGTGAGCGCGCCGGGAAAGGAAGGGCAGGCGCGGGAAAAAAAAAAAAAAAAAAAAAAAAAAAGAAAAAAAAAAAAAAGTGAAAGAAGTAAAAAGAATATCCGTCTTTCGTTCTCGGGTTAGGATAGGTTAAGGGAGAGAATGGCACCGGTTGGTACGGATGGTGGCGCGCGCGGGTACATCGGGGTGAGATGGGGAGGGGGAGGAGGGATATTCGCCTTATAGTCGCGTGACCCGATGATTCACCGAACTCTCCCCCCCTCCCCCCCCACCCCTCTTCTTCTTCTTCTTCGGCTCGCCATCACCCTTCCGCTTCCGTTGCCGGCTCGCATCGACTACTCGCGCGCGCGTTCACGATATCCCCGCGGGCCGTTCACGATCGCTTTGCCTGCCGTCGTCTCGTCCTTTTTCGTCACGTTTTTCGCTCACTTGCATCGATTTCCCGAGCGTTCTTTCTGTTCGCTCGCTGCTTGCAACGGCTCCGGGGATCAGTCGTCGTTCGTTGAAACTGTCCTGCCGGGCGATGGGCCCCGAAGGATTTTATTGGAGCACTCCTCGCGCGCCTGAGAGATATGTCGGCGGGGAAAATGGCGCCTTTTATTTCAAGTTAGTAATGCTAATATGTATACATAACCTCTTCTTCTATACATTATATATTTGTATATAGTATGGGTTGCGTCTATCATATTAGGAAAATAAGTAGATTAAACGTGATAAGAAAATATTGCATTTAATTTACTTTTATTAATTTCTAATATATAAAAAAAAATTAAATCTTACACAGAGATATATAGTTCTCAATGATAAAATATAAGATTTATGTCAAGATCTATCGAAGTTTAAATATTTGATGGAAATGTACATTTTAGGTTTCGTTTATGTTGAATGGATATCAGGCGGTAATCAAAAAGATTAATGCTGAGATAGTTGGGCTAGGTTAGGTCTACAGAGGGTGTTGTCTACTTCCGGGAAAAACATGGAAAACATGGAATTCTCAGGTATTTCTTTTGTACCTGAAAAAATCAGGGGAGTCTCAAATTTTGATTGGGACTCAGAGAATTTTTTAAAAAATTCTCTTTTTTGATAATTTTGTTTTTGTATTGTAAACACTCGGTTAAGCCATACAAGTGAATTAAAAGTTTAAAATATATTATAAATATATATCTATCTTTATTTTTGTATATTCTTTATTGTAATTTTTAGTGATAAAACAATGAAATTTTTTAAGCAAGTAAAAAATGCTTATCTTAGGAAAATTATCCAGTTTTTTTAAAAATACATTTACACACAAATCTAACTCTTGAAACTTAAGAGGCTTTGTATTTTTTCTTTGTATGAATGAAAAACATTAGAAAACACATGTACTAAAAAAAATTATTTGGAAAAGTTGCATTAAAACAAATTGTAAAATATTCTCTTTACCTAAATTTTATATGAATTTTGAACAAAAATACCTGAAATTTTCAGGGAATTTTTTTACAAGATTTGAGTAGAGACACTCCGGGTTCAATAACAATCTATGTGTAATTCTTTAAATAATGAAACAATAAATGAAAGGCGAAGATGAACGGCTTGGTTCGGTGGTAAATGTGCGGTAGGAATATAGACCGACAAAGACACGGGCTCTTTAATGCTGATGGAATACGAGGACAACGGGTCGTGAGCGTGTTCGTCGTTGAGTATAACCGCAATCGATGACGATGCCACGAGCTCTATCAGCATACCGGTGGCCACTCGCCGATATATTGCCTCTCCAGGTCCAGGGATGAATCACGCAAATGTTGTTCCGTCGAGCGTGAAAATATTTTACGATTATAGTTGCGACGTTTTAAACGGAAAACTATTCGATCGTTTCCGTAGTTCGTGTACCTATATATAACGGGCCAAGAGATGTAGACTTGACCTTACGACTTTAAAGTTTCGCTAGACCTGCTACCGACGTTAGATGGTCGACATGAGTAATTTCGACGATGTAGTTTATCTTTCTTTTTGCTTTCCATATCGTCAAGTTGCGCGAAAAATTCCCCCGCATACGCTAATGAGATGCAAATACTCGCGAAGCTTGTTGCCCACAATTTTTATACGTCTTATTCTCAGGCGTTTATAAAGAGAGCCGACAAATACACGGATCGAAGTAAAGTTAAGGGGGGCGTAATAATGAAAATGGAAATCCCTAGGTCACTGGAATATGAATATTTCACTCGT
>NW_021853570.1:766301-770874 GCF_003651465.1 Formica exsecta
GTCGTGTGCGTTTTCATTCACGCTCAACGGAACATATGAATAACCTAATGAAAAAAAGGACTGTCGTTTTGTACGAAGATATTCATCAGGGATTATATTGCATTTCCGTGCGATTGTGTAGAAATTATGTTATATGATTGTATAGCTATTTCTCTGCGATCCCCAAGATACGAATCACATTAGCACAATTGCAATTGCGTATTGATTATCGGATGAAAGAAATGTCGAATATTTTAGAAAATTAATGTGTGTGTGTAATATCTCTACGCTTCTTTTGGGGCATAGAAGTTTGCAGAAAAAAATTTCTTTTATATTATATATACATATATATTAAAAAGGAATCTTTTTTTATATTTAATCTACGATTATTTTTCAACACATAAACTTTTGAAAAAGTTTCACTTGTCGATCAGGATTGTAAATTACAATTTTATCAAATAATCAACATGTCATTATTAAACGTTATGGTGTACAAAAACGACCGCGAATCGTAACGTTAATCTTACTCTCGAGCGCGACACGAGCTTGCTTTAAATTAAACAACTTGTCGTACGAACACGAATTCCATCGAGTTGCTTCTTGCGTTACGTTTTGCTCTCGCATCCCTTTTGATGCGCAGCGGGTATCGAAGAGAAAATTAATCACACACATACACCGGGCCAATGTAGGTGATACATTACTTCGGTTATTTCGGCCGGGGTCTATCGCGTAGCAATCCGATTTTTAATTTTGCGAAAAACGGGCGTATATCGGGCACATTTAGAGATGGAGGAGATTATTGCCGGGGTATATAGTACACACGTATACTTGACACTATGAAAATATGCATAAATGGATACCGCGCGCTCATATACTTGTATTAACTCGACGCGCTGTTCATTTAAGTTGAATAGTATTCATACGACCCGTTTGTACATGGAATGCTGCATAGCCGCGGGTTAGTGTTATTCGCAATATAAATAATAATTTAACGGCGCACATATACGATATTAAGAGAACTATGAGGCTGAGATACGACATTTTTATTCTTTGACGCGAATCATCGATGCATTATTATCAAACTAAATTGTGTTTTTTTTTCTCGATGTGACGTATAATAAAATAATATAATAAAATGAAAAATAAGAAGGATATATATGTATATATTAATTTTTTTTATTCTTTTCATTTTTTATGTTTTGGAAAAGTTTTGAAAGACAATGATTTTATAGCGTCTCGACAGAAATCGCTGTTACACGGAATCTTTATTTCTACATTAAATTATATGAACTTACAATAAGTGTAGAAAACGTTTGCTTATAATAAATTATATATAATATAGAATATTAGAAATTTGTTATATTAATTTCACAATAATTTCAAATAATGCATTAATATCATTCTTCTTTTTATCGCTTTAAATCTTGCAAAAGTTCGTTTCGCTTGTATTTATCTTTTGAATTGTGACAATCTTCTTTCAGGGATGCAAGAAGTTATGTCGCATTTCTTTTTGCGTTCTCGCAGTCTCAGTTGCATAGAGCATTAGATACAAGAATTCCTAATATTATTTTGACAAGTTGAACCATTCGCGCACGAGCGATATCTTTCTCGTGTTTTTGCAATATGGCAGAGCGGGGGTAGAAAAGCACACCACTTTGTCGAAGTTGTCGGTGTGTGCAATCCTTTAACCGCGCTCTCTCGTAGTCCCTTGCGGAGAGGTACCTTTTTGCTCCCTTTCATTCTCCTTCCCTCGCTCCTTGGAGCGATTTTAAGCGGTTTCTCCCGGCGAAAGCGCACTTTTTCATTTCTCGTGGCTCGCTGCTGATGAAAGATAAGTCTCGATTTTTCACGTCGAATCGAGGCGTTCCGCGTACTCACGTAGTTTATTTATCTCCGATAGGCGAGAAATCGACGACATTGATTGCCTAAGCGATTTCTCGAAGAATTCCTCGACTATCTCTCTCCGCGGCCAGTGCCGTATCCGCTTTTTTCCACGGTCGTGGTTTCTCTCTTTTTTTCCCCTCTCGCGGCTATTAAATTTTCAACCGCGATTTGATTATTTCAGGCATTGATCTAGGTGACCGTATAAATGTTGTACGTGAAACGTGATTGATATTGGCGCCAAGAGTCGACAACCTGCGTTTCTGTCAATATTTAACATCAATCGTATCGGGTTGAAGCAAATATATATCCTTCTTTTATTGAATGCGACACCATGTATGCGAAAGAGAAATAACGAGTGAAGAAGGGCAAGAGAGAAAAGAAATAAATAATGGTCTATCGGTTCTTTTCGTACATATAAGAAGAGACAATTTTGTTTTTTTATACTTTTTATCAGCATTAATACAAGTCATCTTGTTTATTGGATTTTTTCAACATTTTGATAAACATATTTTGTAATTATTCAAGAAAAAATGAAATTAAAATATCCTTGTTTATAATTTTTTATTATTTTTTTATATTTTGTTATAATTGTTATAATTTTGTCGAATGTACAAATATTTTTTACAGCAGTTAATATCTAATGGTGAGAGATCTATGCAAATTGTTATATCTCCAGCTATATTACTGCCGGATGCCAAGTTACATAACGTGCTTCCGAAAGCAGCAGGAGACAGTCCTAAGCTAATAGTATTTTATGTAGACGGTACCTTGTCGTGTTACTCTTCCGTTTTTGCATTTATAAATTTTAGGCATCGAAATATTCGCGCAGCTAACCTGCATCCAATTGAAAAAAAAGGATTTAAGGGGATCCAAAAGCTCGTCTGTTTTACCGACCATAATAATTAATATTTGCTTAATATAAAAGTTTTGCAGTTTGTATGCGCAAAATAGAATCCCCTTAATTCGTAGATATTTTATTCTAAGAAATTTAGGAAATTTAGAGGAATTTTATAAGAAATTTTGAGGATTTTTATTTAACAACTTGACTTTTGACGTCTATAAATGTATTCAGTCGTTGCAAAATTCTGATATTTTTTCCATAATAGATAATACGACACTTACTCTTTTTAAATTAAAAGAAAAGAGATATCTCTTTTTAATTTAAGAGATATCTTTTCGATGAAAGACGTGAAATGTGCTCATTTTGCGGTATGTCTCAATGTTTGATTACTTATAACATTTTTCAGAATACCTTATTGCTTTTCGAATGTATTGTACAATATACATGAATGACTCCTTTTGATGCTCATCAAAGAAATATAATATGCAATGCATTCGCTCTCTTATTTCAAATATATTTTTGATCGAGTTTATAGCTATCTATATGATTTTTAATTATATTCTTTTATACGATAACATATATATATATCTCTGATTATATTCATTTCATATCGTTAAACATTCAGCAATATATATATATAATGCTGAATGTTTAACGATATGAAATGAATCTAATCAGATCTTGTGTACAGATTAAACTTCAATTCTCAGTACTATATTAAACTTTTGATGCTAGGAGATTATCTAATTTAAATACAAAATTTAATGTTATCTCAAACATTTTATTTTCTTTAATTCTGTATATATAAACACATATTGTGATTTTTATCCAAATTATGGATGAAAAATCAAATTTTAAGTATCGTTTCAAATTTTTGTTATTTATATGTAAAAAAATAACTTTCTTGATTTTTTAATGTCACAAGTTCGGAACATTTAAAATTTTATTTTCTTTATCATTGTTTTATTTTAAGGAAAGTTTATTTCTTTTATGCTTTCTCTTGCAAAGTGCTTATCTACTTGCATAATATTTGCGTAAAGATAGAAACTCGCGGAAAATTAGAACCTTTAGCGCGCGAGTACGATGCTCGAGTTGTCGATATAAAATTTATGTTAAGAGTATTAGCGGTAGTAGTAGTAGTGGAAGAAGATAGATATGTAAGACAAGCGTTTGATGCTCGTCTTGCCATGGCGCGACTTGTCTCGCGATATTTAACCTCAGTAATATCGAGCGGGGCTGTTTTATCCGACGTGCACGAAGCAGAGAGAACAGCGACGTGACATTTTGTCGCTGCTGCATGCTCGAATCGATCGTCACGCTTGCCTTTGTTTGACTTAATTACCACAGTGATAGATCGGTAGATAGGCACCGCACGTCCGACCGTCGCGCGTCGCCGACAATCGAGCTCCAAGAATGGCTTGAGCTTGGATGGACTGAGATTCCACCAAGCAGGCTTGACACAAACTATCTAACATGATAGTAGATTGACAGAATGATAAAAATAAAAATTTTTAACACATTTTTTATAATAAAAAATAAAAATTTGTTATGCTTTCTTTCTTTCACTTTTTTCCGTTTCTAAATTAATGTAAATGTTTTAATTTTGTGTTGCATGGAAGAAAATAAATTGTCATCTTTTTATCGCGAATTATTCTGTAATCAAATCTTTTTTTAATGATAAGAATTATAATTTAATTATGATCATCTTTTTATCTATATTATATTTCTTTAATAAATTTTATTATGTCACACACGCAAGACTTTTTACATTTTTATTCATGTGAAGGAACGCTTTGGAAGAAAGTCGGAATTTAAAGTTTTTATATTGAAATATTAATTCATGCTGAATAAGTTTCCCTTATCTTGAAA
>NW_021853570.1:771729-794857 GCF_003651465.1 Formica exsecta
ATAATATTAATTTAATTTTAATTTTGTAAGTATCTATTTGTATGTATAGACAGAAAAATTTTAAAATTTTGAGAGCGTTTCTGTATGATGCCATCTTCGTATGAAAATGACAGTTAAAGTTTCTTATTATATATCGATGCAACTTATTATGCTAATAATCAATATAATTATAATCATCTGTTTTAAAAAATAACAATAGCTCGTTTACGTTGTGGACACTTTGAATTGTGCTGAGAAAATTATATCCGCTATTCGATCAGCGTTAAACTCTTTACTGAAAACGTATCGATTGCGTAAAAATGTGCCAAGTAGAGTAACCATAGGATAAAGATGGCGATGGTGCAGGTGGTGGTTCGCTGAGTAATACAGGCCGCGCGTATAATAAGCCAATATAAATGCAAATGTATGTGGGAGTAGGTATATATTTTGTATTTAGCGGCTTAAGTGAAATAACATGGCGAAATTATATGGAGTTATATTATTAAAATAAAATTATGGGATAAATAAACTGTGTGAGATATTCGGTCGAATCGTATATATAATTCGTGTGCATATTCGACTTGCATATAAATAGTATTAAATTAGATTTTAGTTTTCTATTTTGCTCTTTGTGTTATCCTTTATTTATGTCAATCTTCTGTTGGCAATTTCGAACGAATAAAATATTTTTAATATTTTTGTCGTATATATTTATCCATTTCAAAATATTGTATATACTTGTTACTAGAGTAGATGTATGTGTATAATTTGTTATATTATTATAGAGGATTATTCAAAATTTTTTTAATGAATATATAAAAAAATAGGCTCATAATTTCGTGATACAATCTGGAAGAGAATTTCTTTGAAAAAAATACATTAAAATTGCAGAATAAAATATTTAAAATTTTTTGTTTTCGGGAAAATTAAAACCTAATTTCTCCCTCTTCAGAAATCTTAAAAAAATTAATTTTTTCTTTTCTTTTTAAACTTAGATAATTTCAAATAATTTTATATTGTCATACTATATCGTCGAACTTGATAACGGTTTCTAGAATATCAAATAATTAAAATGATATACATTTTATTTAAAAAGAATTTTATTTTACAATTTCGATATATGATAGAAGAGATTTCTTTGTCTCTTCTTGAAAAAAAAGTAGAAACCATTATATATTCTTTTAAGACAAGTTTTGTTTATCTATCAATTGTCGATCATTGATTTTAATTACCGATTTCGATACTCTGCAGAGAATCATGAATCGAAATCTCGCGCGATCGCGTGTCTTGCTTCCAATCGGGGATCCACCGTTACGCGATGAAAATTAAACGAACGTAACTCAATCGATCACGAACCGAACATTGATAGAGGAAGCAGAGTTGTCGATAAGCATCGACCAGCCAAGGAAATTGATTCGAGTCAATGCTAGCTAGGATTCGTAAGCCACGAGCCGATATCAATACACGTTTCGAAAATGACTCGACTCGTCGAGAAGTCAATTTCATTTATCCATACCACGCTCTTCTCATGCTATCCCTATACGCGATTGGTATATACAAGGTGTCTTAGAATCTCCGAACGTTATTTTAACCACGGATTCAGTATCGATTTTTCCTCGATGAAAATGTTGGATGTTCATTTAATAGTCTTTTTTAAAGAGACATGAATATAATTTCAACACGTATAATTTATATATTCTTGAGGCGAAAATCGATCGTTATCTGCATCAGTCGCGTGCCGATCAGAGGCGGTGACGACGCTCGGGAATAAGAAATTACGTCGTAAAAGTTGGCGCGTGCCAAACTTATCCTCCCCGTGATTACAATACGTGTATACACATTTATGCATATGTATGTATATATGTATCTATATTTAGACCGTAGGCAATTGTAGCTAGAAACTGCATCCATATGCATCGCGATTGTAGAAAAAACAACGCTACCGAAATTAAGGCAACGTATACCAAAGTGGAAGGAAAATGTGCTCGCCTTGCAAATGAGTTTAGAACATATTTCGCCTGGTATTGTATTCACGTGAATATGATGGATAGAATTATATTATCTTAGAGGATTATATTGTTTGCCAATAATTTATTTATTATGAACAATTTATATATTGTTTACGAACAATTTTGGGTTCAAAGAACTCTCGGATGACTTCATCAACTACACAATTTCTGATTGCGATATTTAGCTACCTAATTTATTTGGAGAAAATCTTTGGATACGAATAAACTTTATCGCGAATAAGATAATTTTAAATTAATATATATTGCATTACAATACATATTGAAGTCTCGTTATACATAAAATGAATAAAGTGATTTTCCATTAAATTTTTCACTTTATTTATTTGTTTTTTTTCGCATATAAATCTCTCATCTATCGAAAAAAGTAACAGACTTGATATGAAAAAGAGTAATGCATTACGGAATATGCTCTATTGAAAGAACTAAAAATTCTGCTAAGCCATCGAAGTGGAAAGAAAGCCGATCGGAAGGATTTTGCTGCTTTACGGTCTGTAATTTTTTTTATTACTATTGTAAAATGAGACGCGTATTGTGACCAGCTACGCGAAAAAGAATAGCTGTTCCTTCTGCTGATGGCAATCATATGCGTCACACGAGTAAGATTATTCTTGATCTCTTATAGATCTCTCGACGACAGTCTGCTTTTACGAATAGGGAGAGAACAGATCAATGACACGAGAGGATGTTGTCCGAGCCGATTAACGTATTGGAAAATTGATCCGCGCGATTTCGCATACCTACCTACTCGATAGAAACGTTAAGCTTTTGTTATAACGATCTCGAGTATTATTATTTGTAAAATCTTTCTCAACATTTATGAATATGTACTATTACATTTCGTCTTATATGCGTATAAAAAATTTTATTATACTAACTTCTGACATTTATTAAATGCATTTTTGCGAGAAAGTGATTCGTCTTCTCGTAACAGCATTGCTTTAATTTATAGCATATTAAAGAAATAATTAAAAAGGCATTAATGATAGCGATAATAGGAGAAGCATATTTTAGGAGCGCATATTTAACTCTTTATTTAGTCTTTTTTTTTTAATTTATAAACAATGATAATTCTTTTGTAATTAAGAGAAAGTATTCTCTCCTAACAATTTTTTTTTTATTTGATACTTTATCAGATAATATAATTGCAATACGCCCCGTAAATGGTATTACATGTGTGTGTATAAATATATGTTACATATAAAGTGTGTTGTCTCCAACTACAAACTTTTGCGAAGAATTTTATTCCATAAAAATTCTCGACGTCGCACATTTGACATATAAAAGATCATAAAAATGCTTCTTTTACTCTCTCTCTCTATCTCTCTCTCTTTTTTCTCTTTCTCCGATATATGTCCTATAATGCGGTTGCATATATGTAAGTGAAAAAACATAACGTGGAATATCAGAAAGGGAAGAGCACTCTTTGGACTGCCGAGGTGAAGGGACTAGGCAGTCGTAGGTGGATAGAGAAGAAAGGGTCGTGAAATGGAGTGTCGGTGATAGAAAGAGAGAGAGAGAGAGAGAGAATTTGCGGTGGGAGGGAAGCACAGAGATGGAGAATCGGATGCAGAGCCGCTGCTGCTGTGCCACAAAGTAGGCGCGGCGGCGCTTTATCGTCGACTAAAGGCTAAGAGATACTCTCCCTTACACTCTTTTACACGTGCTTCCTGGATATCTTCTCTGCAGCTCTCTCCTTCTTCCTCTTTTTATTCCCATCGCTTATCGTAACAAGTTTCTCTGTCGGCAAGAAGAGATGCGCGGTTCTTATATCGCGTTTCCGTTGTAGATTCTACAGGATATCCCGGTCTTGCTGAATTTTAATTTATACAATAAGATTTCGTCTTGACATTTGCGATATAATTACAAAGATATTTGATGTTGAGAATTGAGACAATGAGAGATGTCATCTCTGAATTTTCGTTACGAAAAGAATCAATCTTAAATTATTAATTTTTAAAGGAGAATTTTATATATATGTATAAAATCTTCATTTCAAAATTAATAATTTAAAATTGATATAATATATATGTGCGTGTGTTGTGTGTATGTTCATATATATATATATATGAGTCATGTGAAAATCGCGTAAAGGTGTGCCAGCGCGAATAATATGTTTATAAATGGTTCATTCGCAAACGTGAGGAATAACGAGATGCAGCGATCGCGCGCAAAGTCCGACACGTATCATGATTCAAATGCATGATCGATCAATCCACGAAGAACATGTTGTTTGCGAATAAGAAACATACTCATCTTGAATATTTTACTTTTGCTATTATTCGCGTTTTCTTTTTCTTAATTTACATTTTACATATTAGTTGTACAATTTTTTTTTTTTTACGTTATACAAGTCAAAACTTATCTCTTTAATATTATTTTTAATTATTAATTTAATAAATAAATTATATATATAAGACATTTTTCACACACAATATCTATTATAAAAATTATATGAATATCATAATTGATGTATGTATGTATGTAATTGTTGATGTGTGTATCTAAATCGATGTAAGCCATTAAACACAAATATTTATACAATAGAGCATTCAAGAATACCTTCAATCGGCACGTAAACATCATTTGTTTATAATGACTCGCTAGTACAAGGTCGCTGAATACTAAAATAAGAGTTATATTACACACAGGACTAAACTTTTATTCAGTTGATTGCTAACCTTTGGCAAAACAAAATCTGAGGAAGAGTCGAAATTCTAGTAATATAATACGGTTATTACTAGAGTTATATAACATTACAAGAGGTATAGTTTACGTATTGTATGCATGAAAATAGCTGTGTCTAACGACTCGTATTAATCTTAACGTCATCGCGTAGATTTTTCTAAAAAAACTAGCCATAGTTTTTTTTTCTATATATTATAATATATCTAACGATTTTTATTAGTTCACGGAACTTTAATGAAACGCCTTTTTTTGTTACAGGTGAGGTAATTGGCCAGCGGTTTCTGGGCAATGAAAGCCACGTGGAGCACTTCAAACTCCTCGAACGTGCGGCAACCTCTATCCTGATTGGTGCCAGGTAATTGTTACATGATTCGATTCTTTCGCCGCGTCGTCCCCTCGTGTGTTACTCATAGGGGCTTACATAAATGGGATAGTCATCGGCTAGACTCTGCTTATTGATGCCACGAGCCCCAAGTGGCCGACGGACCGAGTCATTCATTCGATTACGCATCAGCAGCGCGAGTGACGCAGCATCACGCGTACTAGTAGCAAACAGAGAAGCTGTTTACGCGCTCGATTTATTTGTATTCAAAGACAATGCGATATATCGGGTGAGCTCTCGAGGATTTTTCGGCCAATCTTTTCCCATCAATCATTTTAGTAAAAGTTTCATCGAGTATAATTTCGATTTTTAACATTAATCATCTTGTTAATAGTACGTTTTAAAAGAAAAATTATTCGAAATTAAATTACAAAATATATTATTTGCATCTCTAATATTTAATTTTCGAAGAAAATCTTTATTTTTAGCTATTTATAATTTAGATATTTTATTGGTTCTTTAACGTTTTTATTAAGAAAAAATCGACTCTAAATTGGTCAAAGAATTCACAAAGAAAAGGAATATCTCTTGTTATTGAACCGCTAGCGATTAAATTGATAGAAGACACAAAGAGGATTCTCATTTAAAAATTTGTCTCGTATTTTGAAAAGTGGCGTCTCTCCTTTTGTTGTTCTGTGTTGTGCGTATAACACTTCTCTATTTTCTGATATTATTTTATCAATCTGGTCCAGTAAAACTGCGGGCTTGGAGATCAAAAGCGTATCTTTTTGCGGAATCTGATACAAATGCATGGGCTAATGGAAATTTGATACGGATCAAAAAATAATTCTTTTTTTTTTTTTTACCCGATCATGCTTCCCGCCAACGGTCAGCACAATGTTCCTGAGTCGTAAAATCAATTACATTCGAGATATATAGCGCGGATCTTTTACGACTCCAATTTCGTCCTTTCAATTTTTTCGTTTGATTTATCTTTTCGCACCCTTCATTTCTTTCGCGCGTGCAACTCTATCCGAGAGATTTGGAAATCGTCCAAATAATTTTTACGCTATTCGGAAATTATTTTTAATGCGTTTTCTATTATGAATCCGTCTTGTTTTTTTTTTTTCTGTACCTAATTCTTTATGCCTTATCCGTAATTACTAATGTGCTTACTCGCGTTTCAATCCGAATCGTTGACACGGAGATGCGCGCGAAGCGCAGAGATTACGGGCACACGATTTATGGGTAGGATTTAACGCTCTCGTTTCGTTTTGCAGGAACGCCATTTACAACATAAGTCTGCACGACCTAACGGAGATCGTCGACCAGGTGAGTATAACGCTATATAACCGTTTCCAATACCTAGAGCTCGACAAAGAATGATTTAAATTGGAGGACCGACAGGAAGATTTAAATAGCCTCGCGCTTTTCTAATCTTTTCCCCTTCGGCTGACCATATTTCAAAAATCGTCGCAGTCATCCATAATTTTAAAAGAGCTGCTAACGATATATTCTAGGCTGCTTTTTCTCAAAATACTTTTGAATAAATACAATTCTCTCTCAGAGAAAAAAAGGCGTGCTATTCATATAAATATAATACACACTATTGAGATACAAGATAATGATTATATTTTGTAGCTGATAAAAATAGACTTGTGTCGACGAGGAAAAATGATTTTCAATCTGATCAAATTGATGCGTGATTAATATTTATTTTTCACCAGAGTTTTTTTCGAGATTTCTGTTTACTAGTTCTTTTCACACAAGTCATTGCCTCAATTAGAATTCTACGAAACTATATTGTATGTGTGTATACGTGGAGTGCTCTCTTCAAGACTGCGGAAGCAGAAGTCACAAAAGCGATATTGATCGCGAACGACGCAACTCGCGAAACTCTACTCGAGAAACTGGCACTCGAGAGAACCCGCAGAAAATAGAAGGAGGTTAGTGCGAATGGCGGTGAATCTTGGTGTGGCGTAACGTTGCGAGAGGAGATCGATCGAGAGGAGACAGCCCTCCTCTCTCAGTCCCAATAACACTCCCACCTAAAATAGAATCGTAAAAGTCCACTGCGTGCTCGCCCATATAGCTCGCATCGTATCGCGATCGATTTCGATTTGAAGGATTTAGGTATAATGGAAGACGGCGGGGAAGAACCGTGAAAACTTTCGATATATCGCGAGTCAGTTTAGCTATTCTTAGGGAAGAGGCGTTTCCGGTCAAACCATCATCATTTTCTGCGAATAATCCCTTTATGGGAAATAAAGTGGATCGGTTCGATTCTCATAGAAGGTATACGAGAGATTTATCGAGATCGCAATTTTCAACTTTTTTACATTTCGAATTTTTAACTCGACATTTTTTTTTATGATATAATAGTCAAAAAAATAGATACATATATATTCCTAAAATTATTTTCCTTGATAAGTACGTGACCAATCGAAGATTTATTCTATATCGTTTACTTCCTTTTTACGCGAAATTTTTTTCTGTCGATTCTATAACGATTTATTCCGTAACCTATATAGTTTGCGAATAATTGTGTTACTATCTTCGCAATAAATTATTCGCAGATGAAAGAATAAGCACGATACATTTTTTCCTAAAGTAATTTCTCTGCATGGTATGTTTATGAAAACGCAAGGATAGATTAATCGTCAATTTACGATAACATAATATCGATAAATGAAATCGAACGAATTGCATTATATTGCGAATATCTATGTGAGATAGATTCTGTGAAAATATATACGATGCTATTGAATCCACTTTTTCCATTCGCGTTTGTTTGTGAATATTTTCAGTATGGAAACGCTGACAGAGCTACGCTTACGGTTATCGTAAAAAATTTGAATAAAGAATAATGATATATCGAATATTACATCGACAGACCAATTTGCTGTAAATTGAAAAAGGAACATAAAATTTAACATTAAATTGTTATGAGAGAAATTTGCATTTCATAACAAGATATAATATAAATACATGATATACGTGTATATCGATATTACCTACGCATGTACAATATGTTGATCCAATCGTGGATAAAAATTAATATTAATTAGAAAACGTTAAATTACAGTTACATGTAACCGTATAATATCAAGCACAGGACCTAGATAGATAAGCGAGTTTTTTTTTTATAGTCAAATCGTAATCGCTAATTAAAACGTCTTATAAGTTAGCGGAACAGAATGAGCAGAATCAATTCTAATTAATATTTATATTTGTTGCTCATTTGTTGCTAAAAAGTTGCCAAAGAAAAAAATTTGTTGCTCTGTAAGTTTTAAAAAAAAATGATGTTCCGCTAAAGGAAGATTAAGTTAGCGGAACAATATATATATAGCAACAAAATTGTACATAACAATATTTCGAGAGCAACAAATTCATTACATATATAAGTACCAGATTTAAGCGAGCAACAAATTTTTTTCTGTTGGTTCACTCTTGTAAGTTTGCACGCTGTGCGGCTTTCCGGCATTATTTATACTTATTTTGCAAGCAACAAATTCGGAACTTGCATATTTCGAGAGCAACAAATTCATTACATATATAAGTACCAGATTTAAGCGAGCAACAAATTTTTTTCTGTTGGTTCACTCTTGTAAGTTTGCACGCTGTGCGGCTTTCCGGCATTATTTATACTTATTTTGCAAGCAACAAATTCGGAACTTGCATATTTCGAGAGCAACAAATTCATTACATATATAAGTACCAGATTTAAGCGAGCAACAAATTTTTTTCTGTTGGTTCACTCTTGTAAGTTTGCACGCTGTGCGGCTTTCCGGCATTATTTATACTTATTTTGCAAGCAACAAATTCGGAACTTGCATATTTCGAGAGCAACAAATTCATTACATATATAAGTACCAGATTTAAGCGAGCAACAAATTTTTTTCTTTGGCAACTTTTTAGCAACAAATGAGCAACAAATAAAAATATTAATTAGAATTGATTTTGCTCATTTTGTTCCGCTAACTTATAAGACGTCTAATTAAATAAGAATCACATCTCCATGCAATTTAAAAGTCATCATAACTCGAATAATAATTGTTCTAGAATTCTGATGTTTATTATACATTGAAATACTTTTTTATGCGTTAACGCTTTTTATGTCTTAACGTCTTTGCCTCTGATTTGCATATACGTCCTTGCTAATATAGAGCAAATATTCAGAATTAATAATAAACGATGTAGACTATCGTAGCGCGCGATAAGTTGTTTTGTACTATGTAATATAACATGATTATAGACGCGCTATAATCATTATTCTTTCTAAAACATGGACAGCCCTTTCGTTGTACTTTTGTACAGCACTTCTCGCAATACACGTGTGCATACCACATCAATTATAGTAAATTATTTGATCTTATTTTCATCTAATTAACATTTTTTATCGACGTTTGTATTGTTCTTATGCAGGATATATATGTTTTTTATCAAGTACACTTTCTTTGAACTTATTTCTCATTTATATAAGAAAAAATCGCTAAGGCATCTATAACTTTTATGTTACAAATAATTGAAAAGTTTTTTGAAAACTGAGTTTTGAAAGAACAAATAAATAATAAAGTCATATTCTTTAATTAATTTATTTTGATTCTCAATTATACATAGATACATAATGCTGATAATTAAAATCATAAAATCTCTTAAATTTAATGAGAATTAGCTCGTATTTTAGAGATGAATACTAAAAACTGTGATTAAGCCAAAGATGCAGGGTAAAGTAAATTAACTAGAGTTAAATAGCCAAGTATTTGGCACGATTTTGAAAACTTGATAGCAAGCCGTGCGTTTGGAAGCCTGCCATTTTGATAAACACAATTTTGTTCGGCACGCGGAATGCCTTTTACACAAGAAAGACGGTTGTTGACATCGTAATCCTTCCATTAAAGTTTTCCGCAGGGCTAATTGAGTCTGTAGTCGCTCCCGACTGGGCGTGTAAATTTGCAAATTTAGCTGCTGTCAACTCGAACGAACGAACGTTACATCTGCCTACGATAAGATGAGATAATAAAAGATTCAATCACCTTTAAAGAAGGAAAAAATCTTTTCAAAGTGGGAATCTGCAATTTAAAAAAGACTTGTGCATTTATTTTAACAAGACTCGTGACGAGTATACCTGTAACAGGATATATTTGTATATAACAATTATATTATTTATAATTTCTGAATCAAATAGTAGAGATGGATCTATTTAAATGAATTAAGGGCAGAAATAATTAGTGACATATCGTCGCGAACAAATATGACTTTTCATGACGAATGTTGAGGTGTTTCGGTGAACTCTTACAAAAGCAGGAGTTATTGTCTCATATTGCGAAACACTGCAGCATAGGTATTACAATACTTTGCTAACAGGTAGATTACGCGGGGAGCAATTCGTTTCGACGATATTTAATACGGCGAACGTAAATTTCGGCGAACGGCAGTTCACTTAATTTACGCGTACGCGCAATTTATGTTCGGCCACGAGATACAAGTTCCGGTATTACCGTTGGCGCCAGGAGAGTATATATACTATAAAGAAACTTGGATCATTCCCCGGGAATAAAGGTTCGGCGCGTAAATTTATTCATGATTCATCTAACTTTGCCGGGTACGCTTTTTTCCGCTCGTGAAAGCCGCGTATCTAGAATGCCCGGCTCTCCGGCTAACAAATTTTAAACTAAACTAATACTTATCGGCATCGCACTGATAATTCATAATTTATGTTCGGTAGCTAACGTTCTCTAGCTCCTCGAATCAATATGATATCATTCGCGAAAATGAACGTCTTTCATCGAGATTTCACGATGATATCTCCATTTATTTATGCTACAGTTCTAAACGTGACCATACAGTACGTGTGTGTGAGCCTCATCGAATATATTTTACAGTAAGAAAAAAGAAAAGCAAGGAGCATTCTTTATGAAAATAGCTTTGTATAGAAATGTACGTGGAATTGATATTCAAGCAAAAATGAAGAAAATTGAAAGAACTGAGACAAATCGCGATAATATGGAAAATATAGAAAAGCGCACGTTCTTTTCGCATTCTTTATTATTTATTAAGAATGAAAATCTATTTTTTATGCATATTTGTATGAGCTATTTAAAGCAAGATTGCAACAGTTTGTGATCACGAGAATCGAGACAACTGTATATCTATTGAATCGTTTGACCATTGAATTCGTGAAGATCGGACAATTTATCTAAGCGAAACTCTCTATTATTGTAGAAGTATAGACGTATAAATAGTCTGTACACTACAAAGTAAGATAACTGTATATAATGTACAGAGAATTCTAAAAGTTTGTACGAGTATAGCTTTGGATTTGCATAATTACAATATTTTTGAGATAAAAATTGTTGTACACAAAGCATGAATTTCCTGAAAAATTATAGTTTTGCGATTAATATATATTTCATTGGGGTGTCGTCGACATTTTATTATTATTATTTTTTTTTTTTTTTTTTTGAAATGTTTTTGTGCGATTTTTGCACCGAAAGTTTTTTGTGCGTTACATTAACAAAGCTTGCGACAAAACGCGATAAATGTTTTGGAAATTTCTCTTTATCTGCGTGATATTTGTTAAACACAGCGTTGAAATAAATAGCATTGAATTTGTTCTTGTATAGTCGCACATATACAATTTCATTCAAAATGTCGAAAACATATTCGGTGAAGCTTTTCCTTCCCGGAACAAATCACAATACTTCGATATTTTTTTTTTTTTTTGCAGAAATGTTTTTGTGCGATTTTTGCACCGAAAGTTTTTTGTGCGTTACATTAACAAAGCTTGCGACAAAACGCGATAAATGTTTTGGAAATTTCTCTTTATCTGCGTGATATTTGTTAAACACAGCGTTGAAATAAATAGCATTGAATTTGTTCTTGTATAGTCGCACATATACAATTTCATTCAAAATGTCGAAAACATATTCGGTGAAGCTTTTCCTTCCCGGAACAAATCACAATACTTCGATATTATACGAGATATTTACATTCCTTGAATTTTTGGCATCAATATTTAAATTTGGATGGATAATTAGATATATCGAGAAAGAGGATATTAATTTTTAATTTCGAAGGAATACACAAACGTGACATGATTATTACACACACTAAATTAATTTAGGCACACGTTAATTATTTAAGTGAGCTTATCATGATAATAATGTAATGTATTAACGTACAATAACCTTAGGAATCACAGACCTTGGCTACACCAAATATATCGAAAATCGATTAAATCCAACTCGTGACTTCAGTTAGCCGAGTATAAACTTGAATAACGGATACTCGGCATTTAGGTATAGAGAATACCTGTTTTGCATATTGACAGCGCATCGCAATGGTGCATTAACAGATAATGTAATAATTTCGTGGGATTATTTAGATAAAATTATTTCATTTATATAAAATTATTCCATTTATATATTATTATTCCAAGTTTAAATTTAACTACTTATATATATTTATAAATTAATTATTAGCATTAGTGTGTTTATTAATCTCTTGCATAAATTTTAGAAAATATCAATCTTAATTATTACGTACGCAATTCTCAAGAAATATTAATATTTTCACAGAAAACATCAAATAGCCTCGATGTTTGTAATATTCAAATATGAAAAATATGAGTTAGAGAAAGATATTTTTTCTTTTTATTAAACTAAATAAAATTCAAGTTAACACTTGGGTAACTAAATTCAAATCGGGTTAGATTTTTTCGATATATTTGTGATATATCGTATACAAAATCTGTGATTCTATGATTCTCTGAATCTATGATTCTTGAAGTTATTTTACACATTAATACGTAATATTATTATTACAATAAATTCGCGTGAATAATGAAAATGTCTAGACGGATATTTTTGTAGAAGAGATATATCTACATATTAAATATATTATATACAGACATAAATATATATTAAATTTAGTTTAAATAATATTGGAATAAATGAGACGAATTTTTGCAATTACGACTTTGAGAGATCCGCATTATTTATTTCTTTTTTTCATATATTCTTTATATTCGATTAGATCTTTTTCTTTCCGAGAAAATTAGATAAACTTGGAATTATTTTTCTGCAGAGTGGCTTTTCTTTATTTCTCGTAATAACGTTTCCGTTAATTTAATTTGAGCAAATTTATTATCACGATGTCATATATTTTAATGTTTAAGCACATTTGCGCTTTTATATATAATAATTCACAACTTAGTGCGTATAATGCCTAATGCAACTCGCGCCACGTTGCAAAGTCGACCACCAACTGCAGTCTCTCTATCACCTTCTCCATCTTCCTCTCTTTCCGTCTCTTTACGTATCTCACTCTCTTTCTCTCGTAATTGACAGGAGGAAGAGAGATGACGAGAAAGAGAGAGAGAGAGAGAACGGATCCGAAGTGCCGAGAGTGAGAGGCGGCTCTGACCGGTCATTCACTCTCGGGATGGTCGTGTAAAAACTTGCCGCTCTACCTTCTACACGTTTCTCGCACACACGTATACATGTCGTACGTGTATGTCCTACTACGGAGGCAGGAGATGGACGAACACAGACGACACAGAGATAGTAGGAAGAAAGCGGAGATAGACAGATGCGTAGCGGACCGATGGTGGTCGTTCGCTTCGCTCGCGTTTCGGCCTGCGACAAATCGTCCTACTCGAACTGCAATGTCGCGGATCTGGTTGCTCTCGAGTGCTCTCTGTAAATGTTCACCATGCCGGCTCTGATGGGCCTTGATGACCGTTGATAAAAAAATGTGCGCCCGGATACCGTAAGAAGCGCCTGCATCCGCGCAGAATACGCCGTTATTCTATTATTAGAAACAGCATAACTGCGATATAATAAAAATTCTAAATTTTCTATATTTTCCATAGATTTCAGATTTTGATACCAAGGAATCATTAAATAGATAATTTTTTTACTGTTCCTGCATCTTGAAAAATCGCGTTTCGTTTTTATAGATTTAAAGGAAGATTTATTTTTTTCTTGCTAAAATTATTTTATTTATAATACACAATTTTTTTGCTCCGAATTTTATTTAAGCATGTAATTGTGTTAAATAAAAATAATATTTTATTATATATATAAATAGTTTGGAAAGGGGGGAACTACACTTTACGAAAAATCTTTTATATGAATCTTTTAAAATTCAGAAATCGTTTGTGCCTCGATAAAGTTGCTGCATTTTATCGAAAAATTTGCAGGGGAATATGATCGGTTCAGACCAACTTGTATATCACGGATAGCAGCGTCAAGTAACGTTAACGTGAGATAATTTTTACGTAGCGCATAATTAAGAAGTTACCGTCCGATGTGGAATATTTAGTAGTACACGAGCTGCGCTTAATTGTTCCATCAGCTCGATATCGACGTTATTCAAATTAATCAAAGTAACTATCACGTCGAGCAGCGGCGCGCCGCGGACTATTAATTGGGCGGCTTTTTGTTCGTTAGGTAACGGCTGCAATTTGCGGGGAGGGGGGGGGGGGGGGGGAGGGTTATTCGCCATTGTCGCTCATTAAATTCACCAGGCGCGTACATACCTATTTACTTGGCGTGCAAGAAATATGTCTTCTCTCGCTCCGTGATCTTTTTCTTTTTCATTCTTTCCGTGTCTACGAATTCTGCGGACATTGCTTCATGGTAAAAAGCTAGATGGCCCCATACCTCAGTCGGCGGAACAATAACTCACTATAAGATATTGACTTTCGGGAAATATAGCGAAGACATTTTTAGTGAAGACTTTTATCATCGAGAAAGTAATATTTTTAACTTTTTAACATCGGATATCTTTCGTTTTTTTATTAAAATACAGACGGAGTTACAAAAGACAGATATTTAAGTATATTGTTTCTATCATTGTATTCAACTATTCTCTTCTGTCATTATATTCAAATATTACAAAATACAAAAATTATTTAGAATGTGAAAAATATCTCTTTGCTTATCGTTAGCAGCAATAATTAATTATAACAATGATCGGGCAACAGACTATTTTATAACTTGCAAAAGCGGGTGATATCATGAGTTAAATTTCCTCGAATTAAGTTAAATAAGGATGCAAATTATTACAATTTTTATAAAAATCATAGTTGAATGTAAACATGTATCCCGCAAATTGTCTCGAGAGAAAAATATTTTTGTACTACAATAATTATATAATATGCCAGATTGAATGCTGCAAAGTATTGTATCGCTTGTCTTCTTTTAATGACAGATCTATATTTTTGTTCATGGCTTATATGACTTCTCCGGAGGCCGCATTATTTTCTAAGGAGCCATACGAAACGCCACATAAAAGATCGAACATTAGGGAACTACGGTAAATTTCTGGGCAGGCCATTCAAACTTCTTTTTTCTTCAATAGCGATGGGTGGGCGAATTACAGAGGTAAATGAAACTCGAAAGAGTTATTCGTACAAAAAAAAAGAACAGATCGAGAAATTCTGAAACGTATCGTGCGGAAATATTTATTTAATGTTGATGAATGTTTATTGTATTTGTTAAGTAGAGAATTAAAGAATTAAAATTAAGAATATCTATTAACCAGAAGATTTAAAAATAATTCTAGATAATTAAAAATAATTCCGGGAATGAAAAAATTTCGAAACAATTTCTATTAATCATACATCGTAAATTTCAGAATACATTTGTTCTATTTAGCAAAACATTTTTTAATCTATTTTTTAATGAAAGACTCAAATCACAGTAATTTTATCTGAGACAAAATTTGATAGATAAATCTTTTTTACATCAATCTAATGAAAAGTGCTTTTAAAAATGTATAGGCGGAATAACAATTTGCATTGAGTATCGTACGCTCTTGCACCGCGAGAATTTTAACGAAATTGAAATGATTCGTTCTCCACCTGTGGCATTCGCAAGCTAATGGCTGTTTCATAAAATTTAAAAGTTACAAGTTTCGCGAGGCACGACGAGTTATCGTTGCGTCGGTAACAAACTGTGACTCGGGACATTTCCCGTTCCATAAAACCGTTTAAGTTTTTAAAGTGTAAGGTTCACCTCGCAGTTCTGAGACACTTTTATTAGCGCAACGACTAAATTAGTTTTGTAATCCGTAAGACAGTAAGTTCGAGTTTGTTACTTGAACGATTTAACGGACGACTTTTTACACTGGACAGGAAAAGAAAGATATATCTATTTTACTGGAATAAAAATAAAACAAAAAAATTGTGTTACTTGTGTATAAATATTTTTAAAATTTAAATTTTATAAAGTTTCTTTATTTTTAATCACTTATATGACTTAAACATTAATCGTTTCTAACATGTGTTCTTGTTAAAAAAAAGATTTACTTTAAAATAAAGAATATATATAAAGAGAATTTACAGGTAGTTTGCAATAAGTCTCTGTCAGACATGCTATAATAAAAAAATTTTATATAGTACGTAATAAATATCTATTAATTCAAACACACACACACACACACACACATACACACACATATATATGTTATTATTATTAAAAGTGTAATTAATGATATCGCACGCATCCTGCCAACGAAGGGGAAATTCTTATCGATAGTATATCACATGCAGAACAACCATTGTTTGAGTTGACTATATATGTACATAGGGAGGAACGATATTAAATGTTGATGCCAGCACGTGCTTCGATTCGAAACATATCATCTGGCACAAGACACAATTTAGCCACGTCTTTCTTCGTTTTTCGCACAACCGTAAATACCTCAGACAGCAACGGCTAGTTGAACTCCGCGAGTTCGTATAAAATCTCGAGGGAGAAATTTCACTCAACCTGACAGTATGACTTCTTTCGAGATACACATCTTGGATGGAATAATATGCATTATTTACTTGTTTGAAATAGTGACAGGCTCCGATTGTGTAAAAATCTTCTTTTATGTATAAAGTGTATTTTTATCTTTTTTTTTTTCTCTTAAAATTTACAAAAATTCTTTCACGTAGCTAACATAAATAATTTTTTTTTAAATTTAAGGGGACTTTTAAATGACATATTTTATCATAGGGTTACGTTTACTTAAATCGTCAGAGATCGTTTATATATATATATTTTAATCTAATATATGAGTCTGAAAATAATCAAAATTTTAGAGAATTTAAAAAATTGATTAGTTAAATATTATTTATCTTTTCATAAACGTTACTACTTTTGTCGTTCTCGCGATAAATAAAAGCATTCAATGAATATGATTGCAAACATAAATTATAAATTATAATATAAATTATAAATTATAAATAATTTGATACAAGCATGAAAATATCTTAATATAACACAATTTTGTTCTGACATTTTATATGTTCGACAATTATACAATCACATAAAACATATTTTGCACCATGATTAGATCGAATATTTAGTATTTTTATGACAAACAATTGTATTGTTTGCGTTATAAATTTGTGTGTGTATGTAGAAATGTCAAGAAATTATATTATTCAGATTATCTTTAAATTAAAAATTGTCCCTCGATGCACTGTTAGAGAAATCATATAGAAATCATGTAGAAATTTGTCGTGCAACACGTTGAAATGCGTATAACTCACTTTTATGCTAGCTTTAATTTCTCCCAATGGGAATAGGTAACGTAGTTCTCTCCTTTTCACCGGAGGGACTGCGAAATGATATTTTTCATACCAGCTGATTTTCAAAGAATATTTCGCCACAAGATGACGTAGATTCCATGTCTCTAGAGTCTCTCTTTTCTAGCGTTTCTTTCAATGTACGAAGAGGAGACGTGTGTATATATCTACAAGACTTTCAAGAATGTCTTTTACCACGTAAGTGGTACTTTTCGCAAAATATCCTAATAAACATCATTTACGTTTTTTCTTCTATATATTAATACCTTTAGTAATTAAATTAGCCTATCAATTTCGAAAAAAATATCATTCACGGTATCTATTAATTTCAGCATGATTATGAGAGCAATCATAAAATTTGAATTTTTCGTCGCCAATTTTGACATTTATTGAAATTCGCAGTGTTTAAAAAAGAAAACGCTCTTTCTCTCTCGTTAAAGTGAAATATCATATAAGAAATGCCACTTAGGATATAAACTCTTGTGCAAACCACACTTCTCGCGGATCGCGAGCGACTTCCGACCAAGTTTCCGAAGATTATAAATTGCGAGATTTCTGTTGCCACGGATCGAAAAAACATTTCAACAAGAAGCGGGCCAAAGTTGGGCGCGTTTCGTTCACAAATCGAACTTTCCGGAAACACTGCGGCCGACATCGGGTCGTAACATATACAACTGCCGGCCTTCCGTACCTGAGATAAATCGCTCGCGAAGTTTCCATTTTCATAATCCAAGAGCGATTTGCGGGAGTTTCTCTCGCGTGCACGTTCTACAACATAATTTACGCGGAAAATCCAGATGATCGACCGTTAATTTCGCAACTTCTCGCTCACAACTTGTACCGGAATTAAATCGCTACTGGGTAATACATTAGGTGGTGTGAAAAAAAAACTGGTAAATAAAAGACGTGCATGTTCTCCGCATTTATTTTTTAAAAGGTGCGAGTAATTGAGAAAAATATAAAGTTAAACTGATGTCAAACTCTGAAAATCGAAATCTTCTTGAAATATTAGAGAGATGGAAACCTGGATTTTAATTTTAAAGTTTTGAGAACTGCGACTCGTATATTGAAATCCTGAAAACTTTTGCTACCTTAGCGATTCTTTTCTGGTCAGAAGGATTGACAATATCGATCTTTTCCTAGACTAAAATTATTTTGCGTAAGATTTTTGAGAAAAATATCGTTGAAAATTGGAAGAGTAATAAAATTCTTGCTATTTTATATCGTATGTCACCGAACTTGTCTTCATAAAAGTTATTGATACATATATAGACAGTACAAATTGAAAAAGATGCCATATTCTAAATATATAGCCACTTAAAATAATTTATTAACTTATTGAAAAAGTTGTGTAGAAATATCGAGATCGAGATTTTTTTTTTTTTTAATAGAATTACTTATATTTTTATGCATATTTTAGTAGCTTTTGTGAAGACAAATTTAACATATAAATCTTTAAGATTATTCATATGATTATTTAAATTTCAAAAAGTGCAAAAGCTTTATTAATCTTTTAATTAAACTCGATTTTCTCAACGAAATCTTTCTATAAAAATCTTAATTGAAAGTTTTAATTATATCTTCAGAATTTTGACTTATTACGAATAAAAGCGAATAATATATATGCTCGATAAAAATTAAATATGTGCCATCACATTATCAGTCGAATTATCGACATAGTCGATCAATTTATCAACTGTCTTAATACTTCTTATCTATAATTATTGACGATATATCCGGCTATTGCCCCAGTTATTCGAAACAGCACTTAGCCGCAGGTCGGAAGATAGTGCGAGAAAATTTGATCTGGTTTCGAAAACCTTTAGCTTCCAGAGGGAACTCTGATCGGGGAAGTTTAACGTTTCGAGAAAAGCTTAATATCTTAGTTGGCTCGCCCCCGCAAACGCCGCGTCGCGTTGTTCGAGTACAATTCGGCGTACGAGCGGATTTCGCCGCGGATGAAAACGTCGAGAGCCAACAAGGCGGACGTCTTCGGATATTCCGGCCAGCTATGGAGATACGGTCATTTGCTCCAACTCGATCTGGAAACTCTCATACGCGATCACTTCCATTTACCCGATCGGGGGGCGATGCCCCGGCTGGCGTCTTAGCCGGTACCCTTCCTACTTTCTCTCCCCCCCTCGATCCTCGGCTCCGCTCGTTGCAGCTGATTGCGGTTCGACCTAACGGAAGCTCGATTCGACTTAATACCGTCGCGATAATTTCACGACCTCGGTCTCCTCTTCCGAAGCGAGAAAATAAAAAGAAATGCTTACCTCTTTGTGTGTGAGTGTATCTTCTCTCCTTTCTTCTCACAATGGAAGTCGTTTGGTTCTCTTTTCCTCGTGCCTTTATCTTAATCCGCTACTACTTAGCACTTCTCTCCCCTTTTTTCCTCCTTTTATCACTTTTCTCGAATATATCGATCTTGTCCTTTCTGCTTCGTTCTCTTTTCTCTTTTCGATATGCTGTGCATTAGA
This sequence comes from Formica exsecta, assembly GCF_003651465.1. NCBI lineage: Eukaryota > Metazoa > Arthropoda > Insecta > Hymenoptera > Formicidae > Formica > Formica exsecta. Next base: position 791,812 of record NW_021853570.1, read on the forward strand.
GTTTTATTTCTCTTTCATACTATTCATTCTACTCTGGACTCTTTTTTTCCTTCCGCGATATTTCCTTTCATTTCTATGCCTCATTCGGACTTTCATTCTGCTCGAAACGATCGATTCGTGAAGAAGGCTGAAGTTTTGCCCTCGGCGAAAGGCGAAATCGCTAGTGAAGGATTGCCAGAGGTAGCAATACAGGATAATCTGGGGATGAGAGGATTCAAATCGGTAAGAACGTGAATGCTTTTATGTGAAATGCTAAAAATATTACGTTATGCTGAATGACGGTAAATAAAAGTGTATTTGTATCTATACATTAAAAGACACGATGTTAGCTCGAGGTTTTTTTTTTTTTTTTTCTGGTGACGATGAATAGAATCGAGTATTTTTACTTTTATTCCCTACATTTTTTATTTACATGTGGCAAGCGATTAAAACTTTATAAGTAAGGATATATAATTAATTACAAGTTACCATTCGCGAAAGGCTAGACAACTTTTACCAAAAATAAGGAGGATGTTTTTATACAAGAATATATTGTATTTCTTACGTTATATTAACATTGTCATACGATCCAAAAGTTTATACGTTGCCTTTAAATTATGAAATAAAGATGTATATTTACAGATCAAATTAATGATATGCACTCACAGATAATACAAATCCGCAATATCTGAATGTAAATATTTGATAGTCGAATGTAAAACATCATCTTTCGGTAATTAATTAGAATTTGTAATTAAAACTGTCTATTACTAATGGTTATTGTAATTCACCGTTATCTGTTTAACTTATGTATCTATTTTGATAGCTATTTATATTATCGCAGTTATAATTGCGGCTATCTATTCGGATATATTCCCGGAAATAAGTCATTCGAAACAACTCATCCGTACGTTATCAATGGCGATAACGCGAAACAAACATCGGTCACTTCTCGTTATTAATCGAGTTGGATATTTGGTTATCTTAGCGAATTCTGAATACATACTGATTGTGAGTATATAAATAATATCAATGTTACACATACACGCGCAAAGTATAGTTTGTGTCGAACTCACTATGCCAAAAATATATCACGTGTGCAATCGAGCAAGAAGAAAGTTTCTTCCACGACGATATTTTATGGTTTTCCAAAGGATATTACGTTATAATGTTATAAATGATGTATGGTTGCAGGATGAATGCACCGTTTTGTATGATTGAAAAGAAAACTTTTCTCGATCGTTGCATGTTTGATCGATTAGAATTGCGTCTTATAAAGTAATTAAATTATGACATACATTTCTTTCTCTATTTACCATCGCATATATTTTGAGTGAAAAAATTTATATATTCTTATTCATGCTAAGAAAATTGGATATATAACAAGTTTCCAACTGTCAAATATTTTTTTGATACCATCCGTTGTCTAAAAATTGAGATCGATCTTTTTTTTTTATACGCGAAAATATCAAAAAAGTTACTCTGTGCAAGTTTTTAATATTTAACATTATATATAATTTTTAATTATTAAATCTTGAATAACATTTTGCTAAAAAGTTTCAAATTGAAATCAACTGAAGAATGATGTTTAATTATCTATTTGCATTCTACAGTTTAGTTTACTGGTAACAGCTACAGATGCTTTGACGTCGAAAAAAAAATTGACGTTTAAAACAAACTGAAGAGCTTAGAGTTAGAAAATATCTTAAAATTCCAAAAATCTTGAATTTTCATATTTAAAAAAAGATGAATATTATAAATTATTATGTGTGCACATAGTCTTCGACTTGGGACGAGTCTATCCCAAATGTATCGAGGATACATTATATGATGCCATAGGATTACACCGTAACTTTTCACGGAATCAACTAACTTAAAAGAGCTTCGCATGATCAGCGTTACAACACCAGTGTCGATTTATTGTCGCGGTAGCAGTCGCGTGCCATCCATATATTTCCGCTTAACGCACTATCAAAGGGGGAAAAGCGCGGGAGGGAGGGAGGGCGAATTTAATCTATTTATCGCGGCTGCCGACAATCCTCCTCCCTCACTCTGGTCTTTTCTTTTACGTGTATAGGTGCACTCGGGACTTTCCAGCAACTACGAACTTCCTCTGACATTCTCCCACCCTCCGTCACAGGTTGCCTTCAACAATTCTCCCGCTTTTACCCCTCCCTACGTACACACACACACACACACACACACACACATACGCAGAAGCGCATCTCTCGTCTGCCTCGTGTTACTTCATAGCGGCTTGTAACTATGGGCTTCCCTGCCGCCTTCGTGTGTGCTGCAGGCGGCACAATTAGTGCGCGCCATTAGTCAGCAGCAGCCTTTTCCTTCTACATACAAAATTGTGTCTCGGTAAAGGCGCCTCTGTGTCTATTCGAGGGAAGAGAAAGGGTAGATAATAGGTACGGGGCGCAACCCCTTCTCTCTTCGAGGGTGCGAGACGAGGCGTTGGCGTGCTCAAACAAATATTAGCGAGAAGAAAAGAGAGAGAAGGGGGCAGGAGGGAGGGAGGGGGAGGGGCTACTTCGCTCGAAAGTTGCGCTAAAGTATCTTCTTTCGTGACGTTGGATCGTCTTTTGTTATACAGAACCCCCGTATGTGCCGTGCGAATCAATTCCGCGCTTCGTTCCGGGGGTGTCTCGTTGTCAGTATCGGGTTGTCAAGATGTGCTTTTAAAATTTAATTTTGCCAAAGTAGCAGCATCGAACTCTTTATAATCGGAGTTCGGGGAATTTTCGGAATGTTGGCCCAAATATGTGAAATCTTGTTAGGGTCAAATTAAAGCATGCGCGATCTGATATATATTATAACGTGTAACATATACGCTTTTGCTAGTTATAACAGAATTTATTCTCAAATTGATTTCCGTTAAAAACCGTTACCTTGAAACATTTTTTTCTTCCGGAATATAAAAAAAATATAATACAATAAAATGAAAATCTTTTAGTATATAATTAATAAAAATGCACACAAGTTTTTAAAATGGATTTAATATCATATTTATTTTTAACACTTTTCTAAATGATATTTTATAGCGCGGTATATATATATA
>NW_021853570.1:795808-802647 GCF_003651465.1 Formica exsecta
TATATATATATATATATATATCACATCAGCTCTATAATCTTATTTTGTCGCAGCAATTTTAGCAGATAAGAGATAAAAGGCAGATGAGCGCGCGCAATAATTTTTTATTTATAGTATCTAGGAACTATTTATATATTTTATAATTGCATCTAGATCTGTAACTCGATGCGCACAATTATTCCTGACGTCTTACGGTCGATGACCCCAATAAAATGTGGATAACTTTTATATTAAATAAAGTAATCAACACAGAAAGAATAGATTAAACCGATATAAACGGAAATATATGCAGGATTTTTCATTATTGATTGTATACAAATAAATTGGAAAATTATAGCATCATATTTTATGTTTGAAATTTTTGCAATATATATCGATAGGTTTGTTGAATCTTTTATTCAAATTAAAATCGATTTTCTTGAAAATAAAACGCCTTGTATGACATTTTATTTTGTTATATTTTTAATTTATTTTTTTTCACGCGTGGTATTACTTCCTCGGTTGTACGCGCGTTTGTGATTCTTTCTAAATAAAAATTAAATACAAAATAAATGTCAGAATTTTCTAGAATTTAGAATTTATTTTGCATTGGATATTGGAAACTACGTTTTCGTAAGACAAACAAATAGTCTATTCTCCATATAAGCGAGACAAGTTTTGGTTTGCGGTGAGAGAATCAACGTCCAAATGTGTACAAATATTACCCAATGATGCGCAAATACACGTCTTTTGTTCTCTGAAAGCACCAGATACGATACAAAGCTCGTTCCTCTCGAAAGTGTGTATTTGAGGGACTTTTCCCCGTCGCCCGTTAACTCTATTGTGATTGCGAGCACTGTAAAGAGGCACCTGCCTTTTCCTGGCTACGTAGGAAATAATGGCCAGTAAAGGCGCCACTATGTCTACCGTTAAGGAAAAGCCGCGGATGGGGGGATAATACGCGCGTGCACCTTTTTCAAGTCGAGACGACAGGGAGGCCGCGATATATCTCTCACGCCGGAAAACGCCTCGGAAAAAGAATTCGCACGAGATCGCGCCGATATTATCTGAAAATATAGTCGGTTATGTTTCTTCGATTTTTACCTTTAAACCAATTTTCTTTCTTCACTAGCCATTAGTGCAGGGAAATAAATGACTAGTTTTATTTTTGTTTCTTATTATTATATCTAATTTCTTTTTCTTATTTTTTTTCTAATTATTTATTGCACAATTAATGATCGAAAAATAAACAAAGAATGATATTTAGATATAAACATATTATAGATATAGATTAAGCAAATAATTAATGTAAAGTGTGAAAGCATTTGATTTATTATTAATAATGAAATAAAATACTATTCGTTTATAATTTTTTTTTTGAAGGTTGTTATTTGATTAATCTATATCTAAAATATATTTATACATTCTCTGTAAAAGTTGCACAAAGTTAAAAATGTGTGATGAATTTTTGCGTTTAAAGTATCTTTCTCCAAGGAGGATTTCTATCTTGTAATTTCAATTCGACTTTTGAATGGAGCTTGGAAAATCAGCGTCGGCAATAAAGAGAAACGTGCTATATATAATCGGGCGAGAGCCCTCGAGGCACTCGTTTCCGAGATACTGAAATTTCGAAAGATCCATCAGGCAGAAGAGTACTCCCTTTATGATCGCACATTGTGCAGCGTCGCACAAGACGACACCTGCACCATTCATAAAGGCCGGATTACTCCAGCTATGCACACGTCGTAAGAGTATTAACTTCGCTCTCTACCCGCTTATGTACAATACAGTGATATACCAGGTGTTTCAAAACCATGGGATATTTTTTTAATTGGCCTTGGGGAGGGGAGTTAATGGAAAGATAATTTTTTTTTTTCAGCTGAAATATTTTATATTATTATTATTATTCATAACTTCTTTTTCCATTTTCAATACAAAAAAAATTTTTTTTCTATAGAAATATTATTATTCTATATTATTATTGTTATTCATATCTTCTTTTGCATTTTTCAATTTTTTAAATTGTATATTTTTGTAATTAAATATTGAATTAAACTGAGAAATTTTGTCAGCCATCTATTCTCCCAAAATTTAATTTATCAAGAGTTCTTATTGTCAACTTTATTAATTAAAATACTTGAAAATATATTGATATTTCTATTGGAAAAAAAATCTTTCCAGAAATTTATAGCCACAAATCTATAGTATATTCGATGGTTTTAAGACATCCTATATACTACATACATTGTACATATATTCTTGATCCTATATATTACATATATTGATTAACCCGAGGACTAGAGACGCACCAGCATGCTAGTTACTAATCGATGCATCCGGTTGTGCGTGTATTAGTAAGTCAGTCAGTCAGTCAGAGCGCGAACAGCCACGCTCATTTTCCGCATGAGTATGCCGGAATTGTACGTATACGTGTGTGGGGGGGTTTAAACGTTCGTTAGGGAGACATGAAGCGGGTGTAGGAGTGCACCCTCGCGCACTCTCGAACGTTGACTCGCGGGCGCATCGCAACGCAATACGAAATAACGAGCCTCGAGTGCCGGGTACTTGAAGCCCTTGCGAAATGGGAACGACGTAAAACACCTGAAACATTTTTTTGCGCGCTGTTTATGACATCGCATTTGCTTTAAGTTTCGTTGAACCCTTATCGAACCCTCGCCGAGCCGCGCAGGAATTGCATCAATCACCGACATGATATGATATCCTTTTATCATTTCTACTCCAATGTTTTTAACCTTTTTTTTTTATATTTTTTGTTTCTCACTAAATTCGCATGACCGTTTGTGTATTTTAATTATAAATTGTCGTGTTTTGTAGTTGTTTAAGCTGTTTTGAAATAGAATGTAGAAGAAAAGAAGAAAGACGCATCTTGAATATTTTAATTTTATTGGAAAAAAAAAAGATAAAAAAGATGATTATTCAATATATGAATTTAATATATAAGAAACTCTCTATAATAACTATTTTTTACTAGAAAGTGAAGTGACTTTTTAAAAAACTGTTTTGACTGTGAATATTGCAAAGCATATCTCATATAAATTAATATCACACTCAGTATGTATGTACTTGCTTTCTTTCCCTTTTTTTTTTCTTTTGGAAATATGAGTACGAACTCTCTCATTCTATACCTTCTTGCAAGATCTTAAGAAACTTATGAAGGAAATGTCTTTTACTTAGTCTTTCCGCGGAGTTTGGCAATTAGAGGATCGTCCCTGTGTACACACAGGTGTGGCACACTAAAGAGATTAATCTTTTGTTAAGAAACGAGTTCTAAGCTACCAATTTAATAACATTAAGGAAATGATGTAACATAAACAAATCTTGAAAAATTTTCCGCTCGTTATTTTCACAAATTAGGGATTTGAAAGTATCAATATAAAATGTTCAGGATAACACGCGTGTATTAATTTAAAAAATTACAAAATAAAACAAATATTAAAGAAAAAATACATTATTAGTAATTAAAATTTAATATTAATTTTTTAGATTAATCTAATTTATTAGCAAAAATATCGGCATATATATTTTTTTCTGGTAATAATAGCCAGTCCAATTATGAATTGTTAGAAGAAAAACGATCTTTCATATTCCCTTTCTCATTTGCGGGGAAAATGTAATGCAGCTCTACTTCGCATAGCAGGCACGAATTCGATTTCTTTCGCGAAATTGAAAAATTGGCCTGTTTTATCGGTCACTGGCGTGTAGAGATTAAATTAGAAAAAGAGAGTATCTCTTCCTCCGTCGGTGGATCGTATCCACGTTCTATTGTTCGCTCGCGCACCCAATTGCATATGTGCATATTCTGGCTCATGCTGTTTCTACCGTATACGGATTAGCGTATCATGCTGGTACCACACACCATACGCCTTTGTTCCATATATATTCACACGTAGTACCAGAATACTGTAAAAGCGCAGCAGACACGGGTTATTTGAAAATCTTAAGCCAAATACGGAATAATGCTACACTAAATAGAGAGAGAGAGAAAATAAACTCTCTGATATCATTATTCTAAATATTTGTTTGTATATTATTATAATATTCTATATAAATTGTTATGATTATAATATTAGTTTTGAGCTCGCGAATCTTTATTTCAATTTTTCAAATTAATCTCAAATTAATGCTATAATTATAAAATGAATATAATTAAATGGCTGTTATTGATCCTGCATTTGAAATATGGTTTTATCATATAATATCGGTCCTTGTATTATAATATAAATACATTATTATAGCGCGAAAAATGTGTATATAACAACGGTCGAAACATGTCTATGTCTGATATTTTAGCAAAGTAAATCTTTCTTTACAATATTTTTCTCAGTGTGCGCATGTTCTGTACTTTAAATGTCATGCATTCTCTTTGTACTTTCTCTCTTTGTATTTGTACTAATTAATATGAAAGCATTTCATTCACATTGTAGTGCACACGACTGCACGACACTTGCACTGCGTTACTTATAGCTATAAATGTTGTTATAATGTTACAGTTATTACATTATATAACATAATCCTCGTTTTATAGCTATTATTATTTATAATACATATACACAGTAACTATCGCGGTGGAACGCGGTTACATATGTTGCAGTTTATTAATGCCTCAGGAGTAAATAAAGGGTCAAGAATCATTTATAATTACTAAAGCGCGGGATAATCTGCGCTTCATTAATATCAAAGACCTTTACTCAAGTTGCAGCGGATAAATATTCTATAGTATAATATTGTTTGGTGACACATAAATGATGTACACGTGTGCAAGCATAGTGAATTTCTAATATAATAGCCATCGCGTTTATGTTTTCAAGCTCGATTATAACTTATTATAGTACAACTACATGCCCTGAAGTTATTGATATAAGTTTCAGAATAATTTATAATCTATATCTATGGATATACAATAATTTAAATCATGTACTTCCATTTAGATCATTTATACAATAATCTGAGATCAACTATTATTAAAATTTAATTGCAAGTAATTGCAAGCTATAAACACGTAATGATTAAGATTAAGAGAGTATTACAATATTAGGAAAATTAGAATTACATAAATATAATCACAAGAATTTCTAGAATAAGATGATAGAAAATCTGCGAAAAGATCGGAGTGAAAAATTGAAGGAATTATGTGTATGTATCTTTAGTAGAAACTGTGTTAGCATAACACGTTACATAAATATAACAAAGCTCGTCCTATTTTTACTACAAAGTTGTGCAAAGCTCTGTTATTCTGTTTTATTTGCGCGTAAAATTTAAATTATGTTTTTATAATAAATTATGTATAGCGTCTCTTGTTTCGCTTCGCATCGCGCTGTTGTCCCAAACTCTCTACAAGTCTATGATTGAAGTTAACCCTGCGTCATTGTAGCATTTCCTTTTTCTCGTTACATTAATTATTACAGAAATTTTTATTCTTTGTATTTGATGAAAATTGGGTATTTTTTTCAGCATGATAAAACGAAGTAAATTTTTTCTCTCTCTTGTCCATTACAGTTGCAACTAAATTAAACAGATCTCGCTATAAAGTTTTTTCTTCCTTTCTTTTCCAAATGTATTTTTTAATGTGTTTGACTACTTTATATGCAGAATTAATAGTAAGAGAAAGTTTGATATCGAAATTAGAAAAGTCAAGAAAACGGAAGAAAGTCAGAGCTATAATTGAAACAATTACGAAATAAGAAATGAAAAAAAATTGAGTTTTATATATATGAAAATTTAGAAGAATATTTTAAATCTCTCTCGCGCAATATTTTAAAAGAATTGGAGAAATATTTTAACTATAAAATAATGAAACCGATGGGGGGTAATCGATATTAAGAGATACAATTAATTTTCAAGTCCAAACATTTTATATTATTATTTTCGCGTATTTAAGTTCACCTCTCGACTTTAATCCTACGTTAAAATAAGGAAAGTTTAATCGAAATTACATGAAAGTTGTCGAACGTGGGAAAAACTTTTGCGACAGGACGCGTGATGACCATAACAAATTTAGCCGACAGACCAAAGGTGTCACCCGCCAACTGACGTCTTCCATTAGTCGAGAACATTGAAAAAACTGGATCGTTTTTCGGCTCTTCTTGAAACGAAAATCAATTCTCAGGAAACACCGCATCCTCGCGTCACATGAATTAGGGCATGTGTGACACTACACTTTTGATAAATTGATTTATATTGCATTTTTAAAAGAAAAAAGTGAAAGAAGCAATATAACAATTTTTTTAGTGTAAAATGTTAAAGATGTAGTAATAAAAGTAAATAAATTGCCTTTTTTTCATTTGTAGCAGTTTTTTTTTTAGGTATGTGAAGGGATCTGTTCGATGTTTTTTTTTTTTTTTTTTTTTTGTGTTTTTTTTTTTTTTTTTTTTTTTTTACGTATTTTTTTACGTATTTTTTTTTTTAACGTATAAATATGTAAAAATCTGTTTTTAAAGATTGAATACCGAAGTTTTACACAATTTAGTAAATTGCTATATTTCAAATTGGCTGACATTTAAAATTTACCTTAACGTAATCATACGGATATTATAAATAGAAATATAGTAAATATATATATGTGTGTGTATGTGTGTGTTTTGTCGCCACAGAAATAAAAGCACAATGCAATATTCTTGCATGCAGTAAAAGTATTTTGACGGTGTACGAGAGTAAGAAAAGACCAGGTGTTTCGTTTACAACCGCGTTATTAGATTAAATACTAACTCGTCCAATATATACTCTCGCTACTGTATACACCAAATGACGACCGCTCGCCGGTTAATCTGCGGGTTAAAGCAAAACCGTCTCTGCCGCCGGCGCAGGAAAATTGAAAAGAGAGACGGCTGACACAGCTCGGC
>NW_021853570.1:802652-825233 GCF_003651465.1 Formica exsecta
GAAATTACACTTGTCTGACTTCATTCCGAACACAATAGCAACGGAGACAGTAATGGCATACGAGTTGATAGGTAATGTTTAAAAATCCGTTATTGAAGTAGCCATTTGCGCATGACAACCGTCAAGATTTAATGTACCGGAGATTGAATTACAAATAGGTTTAATATAGGGATAGAAGAGCTACACAATTTCGTGTATGTGTGTATGTGTGTGTGTGTGTGTGTGTGTGTGTGTGTGTAATAATATTTTTCATTTGAATTTTCAGTGAAAATATGTCACATTTTTAGCATATTAGCATTGCGAAAAAAATTGTACATGCTATAATCTGTTGACTACTTGTCGTCACTATCTCGAAAAAAATTTTCGTTTAAATTATACGTATGTATAAATACATATGTGTGACACAAGAATATATATAAGAGAATTATACAAATTTCGATCTATACGTGAAATTTGTGTATTATATAATGACAATTAGTAGAGAGAGTTGTAAATAAAGCGCAATATGGCGGAAAATGTGGCAAGTGCTGAGGACTCTCAAATATTAGCGGTGACTATAAATTTCAAACTTGTAATGTAATTCAAACGATATACATATATAAGTTACTCCGACACGAATGATGTATTATTGGACATCACGCGCTATATAATTTATTACCCGTTTCTTGTTATTCGCCGCGTTTGCGAAAGGTAATATCTGCGTTTGGATCATAATACATGGTATTAAATCGATCGAGAAAATGATCGTCGAGTGTAATCGAGAATACGACCCTGGTGTTTGTCGGGGTGTATCGTTTTTTTAAGTTGAGGGCAATATCCGACTCGTTGGCTCGCCACGGAAAACTTTTCACGTGGAATGTGCCTGCGACTAAATGCCTATAGCTGGATTTATTCGCAACTCTTGGTCGCATAAAACAGACGGCACAGTGGGAGAAATACGTATATATTCTACTTACTCTACGATGGTACAAATGTTTTTCACGGTACCACGCTGCACTTCCTTGGCACAATACACTCTTGAATTCCCCTTTATCTCTCGTTTCTTGTTATTTCGACTAAAGAGGATATTTAAGTTACTTCGTTAAAAACTTTCGAATTACCCGACTGCAAATGTTTTCTGCGCAATATATAGGAAATGTTACTGAAATACTTGAGTGAACTTGAGAGTTTCATTACGTTGAAGTGTGAGAAAAAGAGCAAAGTAAACATTCATATCCGCGCGAAGATAAATAAATTTTGTTGTAGATGTGGAAACTAACATTCAACAAGTGATTCTTGCTCAACATAATGCATTTACGAGATACATGTATATATGTTTAGCTTTTTATATATAAATATGAAAGAAATATAATTATTTCATATATCAATATTCGTAATTAAATTTATTTATTAATTGTAATTAATTATTTTTAAATACTGATAGAAACTTTTTTTTTAATCTTTATAAATGAAATTTGCTTTTTATTCGAACGATCTAATGACATCAGGGTATTAAGAAATATAATTAAATAAAAGATTATTAAGTTGTAATCCAATAAAGAAAATTCAATTTCTGGTACAAAAAATTTCAATTAATTTGAATAATAAATGCATTTGTCAATTTCTTTTAAGCTAATATTTTATTGTGTCGACTGGAAATTATTTTGAATAACAGTATACTTTTGACACAATTCTTTTCTCTTACATTATTTTAAGAAAGATATATCTCGATCAATGTTTATAAAATAAATTGGATACAGATAGATAAAGATTTGTTTTCTAATGTCAATAAAATTCTAAGGCAGGAAACTAGCGTTTAAATAATATACATGACAGATATCCTTATTCATCAGACTCAGCCGATATCGCCTCATGCGTTTTAATTAAAACTTTCCAGCTTGAAAAGAAACTTTGATCGATAGAAAAAAGCGGATTACTTAATTCTGTAGAAAAACGAATATAAAGGAGACTGGTCCGACAGGACGAATATCTCTCTTCTTTCGTTTACTCCTGGATAAGCACGCTTTTCCTGTTAACTATGCTTCCTCTTTCCGTGTCTCTTCCGTTACCCATCTGAAAGTTACGCTGACAGGATCCACAGCCGGAATATTCGAATCAGTCTACGAACAAAGGGAACGAAAAATTCGCGAGAAGTTCTCTCAGTGGTGGCGCATTATGCCACGCTATGGTATGATGTTCCGAAGTCGAATTTATCCGCGGGTTAAAACGTAAAATCGGCCACCGCCGCAGGCTCGAAACTGGCTCGAAATCGTATTACTCGATGAATATGCAGTGCGATTTTGCGGTCGAAAGTTTTCAGCCGGGTTGTAACTCGCCGTGCTGTTTCTGCTTCCGCTCGTCGTACCGTTGCCGGTCCTAAAACCAGCGGGCCGGGATTCTCTCGCAGAGAGACGTATTCTAATTAGAACAAAAAGCGGAATATATCACGCGACTGTTCCTAAATCACATCCGTACCCGAAATCCCGTTCGGCTCCTTAATTGGTTCCTTCGCCATCTCGCTACCGGGCAAGAAATCATTTAGGATCCGGAAATTAATTAAGAATCACGTAGCGAGGCGGTGATTAACTTATATTAATTGTACGACCGAACTCGCGTGGATTAGTCAGCTCTTCGCGAGAAAAGAACGCTAGCGTTTAATTCATCTTTTGAGGTTCGAGAATGTGAGACGAGACCGAGCTAACGGATGGATTTTCGATATTCGTAACAAGAGCTCGGTCATTACTTATACAAGATATAATCAAACATGTACTTGGGGTACAAAAACTTTTACAAACACATTAAATGTTTTAGCTAACAAGCTAGATGTTCTTTCATTTAGTTTTTTTTTTTTTTTTTTATAAATTTATATTAAAAGTAAAAGCACGGAATGAAAGTATATTTACAATTTATTTTAATAATTTTTTATTAAAAAATAATTTTTGTTGAGCTTCATTTGCGTTTATGATATCAATACTATATAAAGTTAGAATAAATATCAAGATAATTTAAACGTTATGCTATATGTACAATAATAATATAAAAATATTTGTACATTTTTTTTTACTGCTTGTATTTCTTTTTCATATTTTTCGATAACTTTTTATTTATATAGATAAATATTTTGACTTGGTCTAATATTCTAATGACATTATCTAACGTATTTACTTTGATAAATAAGAACGAAATTACTTTTGCTCTGTCTTATTCATACGACCTGTTATTTTTAGAAATTTAATTGGTTAAGCTGAATTAGATTTTAGGATTTGATGCATTCGAATAACGACATGTTCGAAGATAATTTGCTTCCCCGGGACATAATTCGATTTCTCTATCGTGCTAAATGTGCTCTCGTTATCCAATTTCCCGATCGAGCTATCGCTTCGAATTACTATCTAATTCGTAACTAATAAAATCTATCATCATCCGCCAGTGAAAAGAAATTAATTTAAAATTTTAAATAAAGCATTTGTGAAAGATTAAGACAATTAAATTTTCTCTGAATATTATTTACAAGATTGTTTATGCTTTTTTATCTTTTAGATATTTATGTTGTTTGAAAAAAGTATATTGATTCCATTGATAAACTTATGAATCGCAATCGACAGAAAATTCAGCGACGTGTTCGGGTTTTTAGAAAAATGCATCAATGATGAAAAGTTTTTACTGCGAAATGTGCAACTTTACCACACCCGTTTTATCGAGGCGTGACCAGCCCGAAATTATCGAGAAAACTGGAATTTTCCGGTCGGCCATGAGACGTCGTAAAGATATAACACAGTACCAAGGTAGAAGCTGAATAGCTTGTTCAAGGATTTCTGCTTGGCAGTATGCAGCTGCAGCTCCTGTCATAACCTACCTACCTACCTATCTACCTATCTACCTATCTGCCTTCCCCACCTTCTCCTCTCCTTGTCGTTTCGTTCAACTCTGTGTCTCTCAACGTTGCCTCGAGGCTACGAGATGGTCGGTTTAAATAAGGAGACCGAGAACACCGAGTCACGGCAAGCAACATTTGACTTTTTATATAACCGAGGGGATAATAATGTTCTATAATTAGGATCGCGGCCGATCTCTTTTTTTTTCCGATTTTTTGAAAAATTTTAATGCCCTATTTTTCATTCGAGTTTCTGCAGGGCAGTCAATCTCCTCTTCTCCTGACTAATTTGTGAACTTTCGCACGATTTGTTACGCGTCATCCAGTTATCCGGTATATTGTGGTCATCTATTTTTATTGCTCAACATTTAAAAGCGCAATCATTTTATATATTTGTAAAAAACAAAACAAAAAAATTCTCTCTTGTTAAGATGATAAATTATAATTTTTATCTGACTGAAAACATACATGATTTTTGTCAGTCAATAATACAACAACTGTTTTCTGTCTGAAGATAAGAGCAATATTTTATTTTGTTATCCAGAATTCCAATCCAAATCCTGTGAACTTGAAAAAATTCAATTAACTCAAGCTCTTTATTCCTTTTTAAATAATCTTACTTTGTATAAAAACTGTAGCAAAGCGTTTCGGGGAGATTCACATTTACTATTTATCTTCGTATCTAAAGAGAGAGGAAAAAAAAGTACTCGTATATGAAATGAGAGAATATGACTTTGATGCATATCTAAAGCGAAGCATCTGAACGATGTAGATCGAAGTTGGGAAATGTAGCTTTCTTGCTACAGGAGCAAATCATTATTCATCAATGCATCTCAATCTAAAGAATAATACGGTATATTACTTCTTCTTTCGCAATTTATGTGCGATTATAATGCCACGCATCAATGCGAAACGAAAAAAAGAAGTACCAGGCACGTTGTCATTATTATCACGAGTGCGTCATCATCGGATTAAAATTCAACCGCCGCTCGCGCGCGGGCGGTGGATATTCATTTATTCTCATCTCTCGCGCCGAGATCGCGACAATTCAACAAGATTTAACGTCGCGTTATATTATATTTAATTCTATTGCGTGCAGCTTACGCGATATAAATTATACCTTAAAGTCGACTTTAACGTTAAACTTTCGGCTTTACATTTTTCGCGCGGAGATTCGGCCTCTAAATCTGCTCTCGAACGAAGCGGTAACTCGTAAAATTAATGCGATTTCGGGAGGAATTATTAAAACCGAGATCCTTTTTCGCGTCAAAGCGCGAAAAGAGAACAACAGCTATTCCGGATCAATTCGATGGCCCTCTCCCTTGTTGAAAGCACGGGGAAAGGATTAAGGTCCGTTTAAATCGCCACTATTTTCATATAAGGGTATTAATCTCTGGCTGACCTCTAATCGGATTTTCCTGTACAAATTCGCGGTGTACGCGAACGCGAAGTCGACCGAGATGGTAATGTTTGCTCGATCTTGCCTGTTTCAGAGATTGCAGTGGTCCAGCAGCGAGGCGCACCGTCAGCTTTGCTACCTGAAGGGCCGCAGCGACGACGAGTGCCAGAACTACGTGCGAGTATTCGGCAGGCAGGGCCCTGATCGCTTCCTCGTTTGCGGCACGAATGCCTACAAGCCGCTCTGCAGACAGTTCACGATCAAGGTAAGCCCCAGATAAGTCCCAGAGCATACAAGATATCTCTTAATCACGTGTCCACACTTCGAAAGGTGAATCTAGAATCTAGAGCATAAAACAAAAAGAAAAAAGAAACATCGCATATGATATTATCTATTAGATAATTAAATGTCATCAGATATATTATCTATTATTTATTAATTATTAGAACTATTTTTTATTTTTTTGCGTTACAGTATTATACTTTTTTTTTATTCAGATTTTTTGATAGCCATTATTTATGCAAATATATTGATTATGGTGTTATTGAAAATTAAACAAGCTTAAAACACACAGAAACAGAAAAAAATGTTACTAATTTTTTAACTTTTGAATTCGTATTTTGCTCGTAAATAATGTTTTGCGAAAAAAATTTTATTTTATATAATTTTATGTACGTTTACTCTTTTTCCAATTGTACTATCAATAAAAGATGGCAGGATATTTTAATATTATATAATATACTTAACTATATTAATATGTGAATGTAACTTTATATAGATAAATTTCCATATAAAATGGTCAAACTTAAACTCTGTATTTTTATTCAGAAACTTATATATAAAACTTATGATTGTGAGAGTTTATATTTATAGATAACATTGATATAATTCGCATTCCGACAAAAATAAAAGATTATATTACAGTACACACTCAGTCAGTATCCCATAGTGAGACGACGTGATTCCGCTCGAGTGGTCGCGCCTCGGGCGCAAGTCACCCCGCGATCGTTGGCCGCAGATCGCGGGCCCCGTAGTGACATCACAAAAAATCACGGCGCCGCTTTCCGGCCGGATATCTTTCAATTACCCGTTAATATGATAGGCGGCGGCGGGCGTAGTTGCAAGTCACCGCCGCGTCGTTGCCGACAACGTGCGCGCACACACAATCGCACACATCGAACCAAGTGTACATAGTCGATCGAATGTACACCCGATGGTGTGCATGTATGTGTATGTGTTTTATGTGTGTGCGTATGTGATTAATCGACGTCAACCGCAGACCACGGCGCGAACCTTGTCGAGGGAATCGTCGGCGATTCGTTGACACGTCGATTCGCGGTTTACGCGCGCCGAAATACCCGCTGCGAAACGAAATTTATGCCTCGAACGCACGCGAAGATCGCCGGCCGGATGTTGGCGGATGTGTTTGCGTTGCGAGAGTAAACGTGGTTACAATATTACTGGAGCACGTCGTAGCCTAATCGCGCGTCCTGGTAGACGGCCAAGTCCGGGCTCTGCGCGGAGTGTTTTCCGATCATGATATCATAGGGTTGCGTACAAAGTGAAATCTACACACGTGATCTTGGCAGTCGTGAGTGTCGACTTAATTTTATAGCGACCGCGTAGACCGGCTGAGAAAACTAACAGCTTTCGGGAGGAAAGTGAAACTGGTTTCGTATCCTTGTTTTATACCGCGGTTGCGAACGGTTGGAAAATAATAGAAAATAAAGAGAAAAAAAACCAAAAAGAGATTAACGATACATGCATGTTAGAATTTTATAAATAAACGCGTATAACTATTTCGATTGCGAGATACACGAAGGATCCGATATTGCGTACTGTAATTTGCGAAAAGCGAACGCGGCGAAAGTATTTCGTCTCTCGTGGATAAGGCCGGCTGTCCTTTCCCATGGTCGGAAAATGGAAAACGTCTTTCGCGAACGCGAAAGTCATCACACCACACCACCGACGAAACATCTGTCGCTCGCTATTCTCATTCGGAAGTTAGTAATTAAGCGGAGCCGGATTCCAGGCATCGCGCAAAATAAATTGCCCATTGTCAAGTTCTACCTCTTGACTTGGCTCGGCATAAATTTTCCGCAACTTGCTTTCCGGTTGATGAATTTTTATGAAACGGAAACGTAACATTTGCTTCTTCTATGAATTAAATGATAAATGTGTTTTTAATTTTGATAATTTGAGGTATCATCAAAATCTAAAGTCCAAAACGAAGTCTAAAACCTTAATGCAAGAGAGCAAAGATGTTAAAGTTAAATATAATTGATTTTTAGCTCTTTAATCAATAATAAGTGGGAGATATATTACTTTTGCGCGTTTCAATAGTTATATTTAATTAATTAATCGAGGTAATTAATTGACGTAGATTAAATTTATTGGGTTTAATTAATTGAGCTCTATTTAATTATGTTCAGCCATTTCTGCATCTGTCAATGATTTTTCCCAATACGGCTACGTGAACTGTGACTCATTTTTCGAGGCGCAGCGATCGATAAACGGTCTCGCACCACGACAAACCCCGTCGTAGTTTGTTCGACGCGCTCACCGATATCGTTTCCTCGTTAACGGAAAAAGAAATGCAATAAACCCTCGAGAATTCCGACGCCTGTGCTACCCCCTCTACGGATATTAATTGCCGCTCGTGACGAACGTTTGATTGTCCACGAATCGAATCCCCGATGATGAACGTTTCAGCGATCATCGCGACTTTGATTAAACGAGCAACGGTGAATTTATCTGCGTAACACAACACTGACAATCTCCCAAGATACGAGACGGCAAAAATTAGTTTTTCCCAGCGGTATCATTTCCGTTGAACCGCGCGAGGACTGTCATTTCTTCTAATTGCTGCATCTACCTCCGCTGATCATTACATCGGTCGCTACCGATTACTGACCACAAATCGGCTGGTTCGTTCGATTTCTCTCTCCTATTATTATTCCCGCGAAAAAATGATCCGACAAAAATGTTAATAAACACGTACGTGAAATGAGCACGTAACGATGATAGCGTTTGATAGAACGTTGAAGATATTAACACCGAAAGGCTGTCGACATTAATATCCCGCGGCAATAATGATTAACCCGACTGGAATTCAATATGGATGAGTATCTGTCATATTCTGTTATCCTGCAATTATCTATTTATCGCCATCTATATCTTGTTTCGCGTTAAAGATTCGAGAAGAATAAATATCGGCCGAAGCTCGCTCGTCGATCTTATCAAACCTGTTATCGTCGCGTCGTTAAATCTCACAATGGCGGGCATTTAAATTAGATCACCTGGGCGCGCACGCCGTTGTATCTAATTTATAGTAAACGTTGGACAATCGCCATAAAAGCGCGTGTATTCGCGCTAAATGCGCGACAGTCGCTGAATGTTCAATTTGTTATGCGTGACTTGCTTGACATTAAGTACACGAGCGGAAGCGTAGTGCCAAGAGGCAGAGGCAAACAGACATGTAGCTAATGTGTAATGGCATAATTTGCCAAGGGGCTTAATCGCATCATTGTTACTTGGCCGTTCATCGGAGTGGAATAAGCTGATCGCGTCTCAAACATCCTGAGCGCAGCGACTCAGCTCCCCGGCGCTCGGCCGCGCGGAGAACCAAATTGCATTATGTCGTAAAATTATTAGCAGCCGGCGATAATTATTAGCTGCGCGAATAACGGAGTTCATTCTTGGAAACGAGTATAGAAAAAAGCAACAATGTCGTCGACGCGGTAGCGTCGCGACGTCAAATACATGAAAAACGAATAGTTACGAAATGAAAAATAAGAGGAAAAGAATATCTGACATGAAATTATTTACGAAACGTTGAATATATATATTTTACATAACTATATAATAACGGCGGCTCTTTATCGAAGCGCATAGCTCTCGCGATTAATCCATTTAAATAAAATTATGTTGAAATGAGATATATCTAATGAGGTATAATCTCTCAATTATAAAATAAATTACAAATTATATATTATATTAAAAAATTATACAACCTAACCCTCCCAATGGGTACACCTTGACGTTGGTGGGAGGGCTTAGTACCCGGAAGGTTTATCCTGAAGGAGAAGCTAAGTACCCAAACGGTTTTTGTAACGATTTTTTAAAGCTTGCAAGATTTGTTTTTTTAATATTCGTTTTCGCTCCATAAAGTATCAAAAAATATTGATCTGCTTATTCTTGACCGCGTAATTCGCTTAAAGTCGCACGTTAGAAAATAAATCGAGCATCAAATTTCCGAAGGCAAACGCTCTTTCGCGTCTTAATTAGTTTAAATTTTTGGAATGCCATGCAAAGAGAATGTCACGCTGTTTTCATCATACCGTAAATGGTATTTTGTTTTAATTATTTCGGGAGTGCCGTGTAAAGCGTCGCGCGTCGATCTTCAGTGTGCCACAGACGATTGTCATTAACATTTCCGCGAGTGAGCGCAGTGCGCAAGTGCCTAACAAATTCTGAGGAATAACCTGAGAGGCGAAAGAAATCTAAGAAGCATCAGATTACAACGGAGCAGTATTAAGGTAAATTATTTTATACTTGCATAATATTTTTTATTAATCACGAGTTTATTTTCGTTTATTTGGATAATCTAAAAAATTAGAGAAAAAAGCTTTTAAATATATTTTACATTTGATTCAAGTAATAATAATTTTTAAAAAATATTCTTTTAAACTTTGCTATACATATATAATTTGAGTTTTATATTTGCATATATATTTCTGTGTAATTACAATTTTCTGTGGTATAAAATTATTTAATTTATTGAAATGTATATTTGCATTGCAAAAAAATATGCAAGATGACATATTTGTTACATTTACTCTCATCAGTGAATACGCCATATTCGCATATGAACGGCGTTTCAAAAAAAGAAAGAGAGAGAAAATATTCATAATTAATTACTCATACACTAATTTTCTTCTCTACTTCTTCCTGTCTATATCCCAAAAATCTTTATAGCGGTACACACGTGCAGTAATATTTAATAGTGTAGAGAAGTATGAAGTTTTGAAGGAATAAACTAGACTTCATATAAAACGAGCATTTTGGACGTAATGACCAGATGTTATCATTATCTTCTTTTATAAAGAATAGAAAAGCGGCTCACGTATTCATGGGATCTCAAAAGAGAGAAAATATTCATAATCGTAATGCGCTATGAATTTTTAAACAGATGCGCGAAAAGAGTACCCGTTTGGATTTGTGACGATTGATAATAAAAAGACGCGGATTATAACATTATATAAGTATTACATATTAGAAAGAAACATACATTTAAAATATTCATTTTTAAAATTCTATATCAATTTTTATTATATTTTTAAAGTTATTGTTTATTGAAAAAGATACATAAATCAATTTACATTTTTATTAAAATTTACACCTTTGTCAACTAATTTAATTTGATCAAACAATACAAATTGAGCCAGTTTATATAAACTTTAATGAAATATATTTATTTTGTTGATAAATCTTTTGTATCAAAATGGGTTTATCTTTCATAGAATTAAAAAGTAATCCTTTCAAAGAAAGAAAAAGCGATGGAAAAAAAATTAACATCGATCCTAAAAAATTTTGCATCCGCAATTTTATTCACATAATTTTCAAAATGATATATATACTATATATATATATATATATATCAAGCAAAAAAGAATGTAAGATCAATAATAGTATATTTGTAAACTCGTATTCAAGTTCGAGATAATTCTGACCACTTTCTGTAATGTAAAGATAAATATAATGCATAAGTATAGCACAATAAAACACATTAAAATATTTACCCAAACTTTCTCAGTTATCTTTTCATGTTGAATTTATATTTGAAGTTACATTTACATTATTGGGAAATATTCTCTCTGCACACACACATATTATATATTATATAATATTTTTTTAGATATGTGAGGCTTTATTTTCCGAGTTATAAAATTAGTAAAAAATGCTTGATTGGCTCAATAAATATTCGCTTTATTGACAACAAAACATATTCTCCCATCCGTTATAAATAAAAAATAATCAAGTTTGAAAAAAAATGTCTATGTTGATATAAAAAATATCTGATGTTTTACGCCCTTCTAGATTTACCATTTGAAATATTGACATCCAATTAAAAATCTCTGTACTTTTCGATGCCGATACTTTTCAACCTGTCGGCGCATCGTATCGAAAAAGAAAGGAGGAAATACGAAACCCGTGTAACGTATCATATAAAATCAAGTGCGAACGAGTTGGTTAATGCGTAAAAGAACGAACGATTGACTCTTTCGACAGATAATTTTCTATTCGAAAATGTGTACC
This sequence comes from Formica exsecta, assembly GCF_003651465.1. NCBI lineage: Eukaryota > Metazoa > Arthropoda > Insecta > Hymenoptera > Formicidae > Formica > Formica exsecta. The sequence goes on from NW_021853570.1 coordinate 814,223, forward strand.
GGAACTTAATCGCGCAATCGGTAAACCACATTTAACTCTTCGTGTTTGTATAATATGTACGAGAATGAGATGCCGCAGGGTTACCGCAATGGCATCGTTATATCCGTAACGGTATTGCTAACATTTCCTGAAAGTTTCATGCAATTCCGGCGCACGGCTTTCAAATTACATAACGCGTTCATCGCGCATACGTGTCAGGGCCCAAACCTTTATACCGAGTTACAAAACACCGTAAAGTGGCTGTAACTAATGAATGTATTTCGTGAAATACTTCATTTCACAAACACGGTTGAACTCGATGGTCATTGTGAGATGTATGATTAAGTAACAATCTAGAATATTAATCTTTGTGTATAGTTTGTAAGAGATTATAGCGTGTACTGTGAGAATGTAAAAAGAGGTGTTTTAAAAATTAGTAGTTGCTAACTTCAAAAGCACAAGTTTTGTTTTCATTTATTTTTAGCATAAAACTATGCTGTAATTGAAGGATTTAGTGTAAAAGATACAATGATTTAAGGAGATTTTTGAAAAATTGAAGAATTTGAGAAAATTGATTTAGATTGAATTTTCTCAACTTTTTAAATTTTTAAAAGAAAGAATTATTATAAGGTTATTATTAGTCACTTTGTTATACGTACACTTTTGCACAAAAAAATATTCGCAATTTATGAAAAGAATATATATCTATATTTTGAGAGGTCGAAAAAAAATAATAACATAGCTGGAAAATTATTAAAAGGAAAAAGAGATATTGTAAAACGGGAAAACTCGCTACTTTAATAATTTTCTCCCTTGTTCTCAAGTATCTCACAATTATTCGCTCTGGCAGTGATTTATAGTCTTTAAGCTTCTTTTTGTTCTAACATTATTTCCGTCGTTCCCTGCACATCTTTGATTCATTAATAGTTTGAATTTGCTTTTTATCAAAGTACATAGTTTTTGTGCCAACATCTCTTCCAATAATTTGCAATAATATTTAAACATGCGAGTAGAAATTTTAAATGCTAGTCATTTTAAAGCAGAACATTTAAAAAATTTTAAATTAAATTCTTTTTTTTTTAAATATTGTTTTTACAATTTTTGCGGTTTGTATCATACTATCGATGCTGGGATTTCCTTCTTAATTTTTTTTTTCTGAAGAGGTTCAAACTTCTAAATTGAACTATTAAAATTTTAGACAGATTTGACCGTTTTTATTAGTTGAATATGTATATAAATAAAGAAAGAGAAAAGAGAGAGAACCGTATTATTTAACATATATTTACTATATAACCAATTAAGATTTGCGGTCAGTTTATTTCCTTTTATTATCTCCGTATCTATTCGACTTGAAAGGGACAAGATATTTTCCGTAGCTGTTAGTATATGTAGTTGGTTACGTAAATGAGATCGAAAAAAAAAATAAATAAATAAACAACGAGTTTTGTGCAGAGACCGATGTACTGTTCTCGGTCGAATGTAAGTAGAGTTACGGATCGAATAAGTTCTTTGTGTAGTACTTTAAAGGCGACATCATACATGTAGAGGGTGCAAGGCAAGACGTCGCGGCGCCTGGCGTCTTAATAATGGCACATCGGTCGTGGGGAAACGCGTCGTCATGGCCGCCAACGACGACCAACGGGCGGGTAGTGGACAGAGGGCAAAAGGAAAAAAGGAAAGAGGCACGAGAGCGTGATTTATCTGCTCGTATATCTTTTTTCTTTCTTTCTCTCTCTCTCTCTCTTTCTTCCGGATAGGCTTTCCGGATAGGCTATCCGGAAATACAGATCTTAAACAGATGACGGGATTGCTCTGCTGCCTGTGCAGCAGCAGGTACACGTGGATCCAGTAACTGACAGAAGCAACCGAGATAAGGACATATTTGTGTACATGGTTGCGTTTATCTACGCTTAAATTGCGAAATTATGGTATTATAAAATATAAATTAAATTATATAAATTATTTTATAATGAATAATTTATATAATTTAGTTTAAATTAAAGAAATTATAAATTATTTTATTATTAATAATTTGTGATGAAGAAAATAATCAAGAGCGTTATCTCGCGTCTCAAGATGCTAATTATATAATTTTTTTTTGAAAATTGCGATCTCCTATACCTGTTTTTGATCATTATGATTATCTGATTATTAGATCAAGATAATGAGCGATCTTTGAAGGAGAGAAATAAAAAATTCAGAATTAAATCGTCTAACGTTAAATATAAAGATTATGGAAATTTGTAGAATCGAAAACGAGATTTGAATGTTGTCGAGACCTTTTGGAGTAATCAGTCGGTGGAACTAAGTTTTCGAGAAGATGTATCGACGAGTCTTCTCGGAAGTAACTCGCGTCCTCCTTAGGACATCGCGATACCTTATCATTCAGCATCCGGATCGAGGAGGAATTTATTTACCCCGTCTCTCGTAATTTCTCTCCGATCCATGATGGAAAAGTGATGTGGGGAAGAAAACTCTTACCTCTCTCTCTCTCTCTCTCTCACGCGAGATCTAATTCCCGCGTCCACGAAAGCCGGCAATTTTACTTTCGTATTATGCGCCATTAAAAACTCATCCGCTGCAACCGCGTGCACGCGGTGGCGAATAAATCATACGCAAAGTAGGTCTGCTTTTCACCGGAAGTTTTCAGTAAACACGCAAGACTTGCGTCACGAAAGAATCTGTGGGTGAAAAAAATGAAGTCGATTAAACTTCCCCGAAATAAATTTCACCGCAAATTCGACGATGCAAGATTGCGCTGTTTACTATTGCAACGATCAATACGATGCGAGATACGCAGAAAAAAATAGCGTAGAAGTGGAGGATTTTGCTGTTCTGCTGAATTTTTTGTCACTATTGCGAGAATCGCTATACGAAATGCTCTCTTTTTTACTTTATCATTTTTTTACAGTTATTGAAGCGTTTAATTCGCATGCAACGGGAATAAATAGTAATGGAATGGAATCACAATACGCTTTTAAATTTATAGACACATATAATCAAGATTTTAAAGATTTAAATTGTGTGTGTGTATAAGTGATATTGTAGAAAGATTGAGAAATTAAATTATCGGCACATATACATTTCAACGATCAAATATTTTGAAACTTTTTAAAGTATTACACAAGCGTTTGTAGGTTACATTAAAATATATGACACTTTTTAAAAATAATATTATGTAATCTACAATAATTTTAAATATGCTTTTGAAATATAATTTGATACTGCGGGAAATAACATCGTATATTACAAATTGAGCTGTAAATTATGCGCGCTCTGATTAATAGATTAAATATTGTGTACAAGTTCAATCGTAATTAATTTTCTTTATGTTAACCAAAAATTAATCTTTTTATAATAATTATAACCGGTCGCTGCAATCGACAATGGAGTTAATATAACAATGATATAAAATATAATTTTTTTCATGATTAGTTTTGTAGCTAATTATCTTGGTCTGTATTTAATCGTGGTTAAATAAAATACTTGGGACATTATTGAATATTAAAAATAATTTTTTATAAACGTATATACAAATTTTATAAAGTTTGTAAATACGAATAACCATAAAAATTGGAAAAATTAATTACTCACGTGTATGGTTAGTTTTTTATACAGCAAAACAATGAAATTTAGCACAAAATGTATATTGTAAATAATATGTCGATCGATTGGATTACATGTGTATGTGCCTGAGAACTGTAATTTTAACGTTTAAATATATAAACGATGGGATGATAAAAAAAAAAAATAAAAGTAAAAACACCTTTTATATTCTTTAGTGTCAGTTATCGTGAATTATATTTTTATTATTTTATTATTTATTATTGTATTTTTAAATTGTATTATTGGTGTCTTGCAAATGGCAAAAATTGCTATTAAAAAAAACTTCATTCTGAAATAGTAGAAGTTTGTAACATGAAAGTTTGCCCTATAACAATAATTATATGTTATAAAAAAATTTTGTTGCCTTAATGAAAGATTGATCGATACAATAAAACTTTTTCTCACGTGTGCGCGTGTTATAATATTTTTTCATTTTTATACAGCAAGCTCGTATTTATTCGCAACAACATGAATCTTTGATGCAATGAGGCAATTCAATTGACGCATTCTGTACACACGATGCAGAACTCAATTTTTACTTGCAACGCGCTCGCTGCGATTTCAACGCAAACTCGAACAAAGTTAATATCCCCTTGCCATAATCAAATACATTTCCAATTCTAGCTGGCTCATTTCGCGGCATTCTATTTTAGAGCAGTGAGATTAGATCGTAAAGTCGTAATGTAATGAGAGATGGATCAAGAGTTTATTGATACTTTCCGTCAGCCAATTCAATTCCCTAGCGTATCTTCGAGAAACATTTTAAGAAAAGTTCAGTAAATGCTTTAAATATAAATGCACAAATTTCTAGTCTTTCTTTCTTTCCCAAAAAATTATTTGTAAATAGTATGCAATAAAAGTAAAGTGTTTTAATAAAATTTTAACAAATATCACATTTTATGACTTTTTTTAAATTAATAGGATTTGTTATTTTATATTGTCATAAATTATATATTAAAAAAAATATATATATAATGTGTGTATGTGTTATAATATTGGAAAAGCCATTTACTTCTTGCAAAACAATTATTAATTGATTTTGGTAACATATTTTGCTAGCGTAAGTGTGTAAAATTTGTTTATTACGTAAGCACTCAAATTGAACATCGTACGAAATTTCTTAAATGTCAAAATCCACTTTAGAAATAGTCGAACTGATATCCTTCGGCGAAATTTTCGGGCTAGTGATAAAGTAGTGGGCGGAACGAATCATCGCATTTCCCGTCTAATTCTCACGTCCAGCCACGGAAAATTCAACCCATGACTTTTATTCGAGTCACGTGGTCTGATATGGCTTCGGAATGTAAGAGTCGCTCCTTTTGGTCCATCTTCCTCTCCCAACGAGTCGCTCCTTCCGCCTCGTTTTCGATCCTCACGGTCTCACCTTCTCTCTCTCTCTCCCTCTCTCTCTTTTCTTATCGTAGAACTCTCTCTTTCGGTACGCCTTTAATACTCTATTCCCAAAGCATCCATTTCCGTGGCAGTCCTTTAGAATTTCTTTCGTTTCCCGCGCTATGTTCTCGCTACCGCTTGTCTTTGTGTTCTGCCGGAATTCATTCGTCCCACGCCATCTTAGACGAGACACGGCAATTTAGTCTTCCTTTTTTCTCTTTTTCCTTATTTTTGAATATACTGTTTTTGTATCACGTGCCAGCCAGATTCTTTTCCCTTCGATATCTTTTAAAAATATATACATGACACGCAGTATCAAATTTTTCTAATAAATGATAACAAAAATAATTTCTTTGCAGTCGCGTGCTTGAATATAAAAATGAGACAGGACATCTTATATTATGTTATATTATTAGTTTTTTTGTATGTAATTATTACATAATTTCACAATTTTTCAAAAAAATATAACGGTTTAAATTTATTGAAGATTTTATAATAATATTCTACTCTTATTTAGAATCCAACATTCTAAAAAGATTATGTACAAAATGTTTTCGAACATTCCGGATTGTATATCTTCAGAATTTACCATTTTTATAATAATTATAAGATTTAACGATCTTTTTTCTGCAAATTTTATTTTCTTATTCGACTGACCCACTTTCACTTCAGCTTCCTTCAATGCTCATGCGGGAACAATACTCTGAAATTTAACATGCACTTGCTAAATTATCCGCACGTTGATGCGGCACTTACATCCTACATTTCCTTGCATCCTCGCGCTCCTTTTTCATCTTCTCCCGTATCTCCTCATTTTCCGCGTTCTCCATGGTGTCGTTGGTGCAAGTATGCAGCGATGTATATTCGTGCGAAAAATCGGGCAAGTACTGCTACTATCACATGTTATCCCCGTTTCGTTCCCGCCGTTGTGCACGTACGCTACGATAAGCTCGCTTCCTAGTCATCAAGAACCGCGACGTCGCATGTATTTTTATGACGGCGATGCTCCATGGATAAGCTCAGCTAACGAAAGTGTCCAACGAGACATTTTTCGCTTTTCGATACTCGGAAATAAAATCGTCCTTTCGGAATTTTATATTATGATATTGCGAATATTTTATTAGGTGCTCATTTAGTAAACACATCCGCAATATATATTGAATTGTGCAGATATTTTATTTAAGTTAATTTTGTTAAGTTTAATTATTTTATCAGAAAAATTGAATCTTTTATAAGTGAATATAAATAAATTTTTTCTTCTATTATCGTATCATATTTCTCGTTAGAAAATTAAACACCTATTACGGATCAAATATCAAATGTTATTCTTAAATGATTAACTTGTTTAATAATTGATTTTAAATGGATTTTAACTTTTATCTTTAAATTTTATATGAGAAGATCGCAAAAAAGAATTATTGTATATTAACAACTAAAATGAAAACTGACGTGTAACCCAAAAATTTTCTAGGACAAGATCAACTTTGGAAATTTATACAGAAAACTTATTATGTGATATGATTTTTTTGGGTATTATTATAATATAACACTTTTTTCTGGCATTAGATATATATGTCAATTTTTATGATAATTTTTAATGACAATGTTTTTAATCAATGAAATCACGATAAGATCCATCACTTTCTAAACAAATCAAGCATAACGTATTAAAAAAGATTGTATAGATTAATATTGAAACAAACAAGCATAGTTTATATATAGATCTGTCACAAGCTTGAAATATACGTGAAAATATACATTGAAAACAAAGTAACTTTTTTGCGAAGTATATTCATGTCGAAAACTCATGCTATCACGTATCCAATTTCACGTTCCACAATTCAAATTTCAACCAACCACTTTTGAATTTTTTATGTTTTCTGAAGGTTTCAGATTCTCTCTTTCTACAAATAGTGAGTTTTTCAAAAAATACAGCACTATTAAGCTTCCATCGCACAAGTTCTCACAGATGGAATATGCTTTTTTTTGGTACATGTCCACGGTATATATCGGATGTGATGATAATAGAAAAAATATTAATACAACCAATTTATTTAGAGTCGAATGTTTTAATAATAATTCAGTAAATTTAATATATTTAAGAATTATATATATATTATTATTCATAATTTATATATAAAAATAAAGGAACACGTATATTTCTATTTTTATATGTATATATGTGATATATTAAAAATTATTCTTAATGTGAATTAATTTTTTTATTTTTATATTAAACATATTTATATTAGATAGATATTATAACAAAGATATTATATACTGTTTTAATCAAAGTTTGATATGAAAACTGCATTCTTATTCTAAATTTTGAGCAAACAAACTTGGAATATAATGTCCCGGTTTAGTACTCATTTCCCTTCCGAGCAGATTTGTATATAACGATTTTATTGTTTTTATAAATAGTTTTTAGGTTTTCATAAACGGAAAATTACACGCAAGTATATATTATGACTCGAAATTGCATACAAAGATTAATGTGATACAACAAAATAGACGTTATCGATAAATATCATCATGAGATTTTGATGTCCTGCAATTTCGGTCGACCGTAACAATAAATCTTATCGAATAATCCCATTTGGACTTAATCGTTTTCCATTTTTCTGATTCGAAACTCGATGCTCAAGCATTTCTGTTGAAGAGTTTTAAAACTGTTTCTTGTTATGCTCTCTTTTCTTACTTTATTCAAGAGCCGCGGTGAATTTCAACCAATATACAATTTGATATAATAATTTTTCCAATACATAAGAGCTAGTGGTACGGTTAAATCTAAAAATATTTCGTACACGCTACCATCAGCAAATAGCCTTTTTTTCACTTTTAGTCCATTAAAAGCTACTTTATATATAAATTTAATAACTGATTTATAAAAACTCTTTATTAATATTTCGAGATGAGAACATTTGTTTCTTGGAGAATGGTTTTTGATGTAAGAAAAAACTTAAAATGTTTAATAAATAAATAATTTTATTTTGTTTTCTTATAGATTACTTATTATTAAGTTTCTGACGTATTTTTTTTTTATCTCCAACAAATAAAAATTAAAAAATATTTTATATAATTATGATGAAACACATTATATAAAAAAAATTCTTCAAACTGATCTTTCTCAAATTGTTGGCGTGTTTTCTAGACTATTTTTTTCAGACATTTGCTTTGTCTCTTCACATGTAATATGCTCGCAATAAACTCTCTCTGTGTTTCGCCGTAATCTGTTGACGAAATTATCTATGTACTCTATTGTAGCGTAGTCACGCCCTATAGTTGTTATATCCGTAGTCGGGTTGTCATATGTCGATTTTGATATGCGATATATGCGTACAGCCTGATTAATCCGTCAGACAAACGTAATCGCATCTATGTATATTAATATATGGCAAACGGTGAGAGAGATATCAGCCATAACGTTTAATGAACATTTCCAATTCTTTTCAAATAATATAAGGCTTCTTTATAGATTTATTACCAAATATATATTAGCAGTATGGAAAACGCCTCATTTCTGGGCATAACATCAACTATTCTGTACATAAGCGAACATAATTGATAGGAGATGGCAAATGACAGGTGATTCAAGCTTCGACCAGTAATCATAAACAGATGTTTGTACATTCGGAGTGTAAACCGCAAATCATCATCCTAACTTTATCAGCCTATAACGCTTCGCATTCTCATCGCGGAATATCGCCATTCGTTATACGAACGTGTAATTTATGATGTGTTTAAAATAGTTCTCGCGCCGGTACTTGTTTAATTGATTTATTCCCTCGCTTCGATTCACTGTTATCGACGATTGAGAGAATTCCGTGTCACTAAAGTCAATAGCACGATTGAAAGATCAAGGATCAAAAAAATACTTAATCGTCAAATTGAGAAACAGATATCTTATAAAATAATATGTAAATAATGTTCCGTATTTTTTTTGTATGTACTGTACTTTTATATATATATATATATATATATCTCTGAACGGATGCAACAATAATATTTTTTATTAGAGTGTTTATGTGCTTATTTTCGAGACAACGAGAAAGGGAAGGGGACGACGACGAAAGAAGGATATGAAAAAATAGTTAAATTAGAAAAATACTTTTATATAGATGTGTCTCGAAGTTTCACGCTATTGTTGGAACGCTATCATGTAAACGGACGTAGCGAATTTTTTCGCATGTTTTATCCGATGCGAAACTTTAACCGCCAGCCATATTCGATAACGATAAATCAACGTTCATTTGTGTAGTCGTTAGAAATATCGATCCCATTACCGTCGCGAGCAGCTTTAGCCAAGCAGCACGTTCTCTTTTTCGTCCCTGGACTATTACCCTTTATCGTGCGACGAGATAATTCAAAGCGACTGCTGTAACTCGCCCCGACGAAGTAATTAGTATAACGAGTAAAAGCCGAGAGTCTGTTGGTTCGTGCGACACGATCCGTGCTCTTTTAATAACTACTAATCCGTTAAAAAGCGAAACGAACGAAGAACAAACGAGTTATCTCGCGTAATCGGGACGAGAACCTGCCGCTGATTTATCCAGTCTTTAATATGGATCTTCAGACTTCCGACACGTACTATTCATTCATTAAAAGAATAATCTCGAATGCTTATATATAAGTGATACACTCATATATTTCAATTGCATTCATATCCTTTGATGTTTATACTGCGTTGATTGTCTACTAATTACTGTGTTGATCGCGCACGAATATTACAATATTTTTCGAAGAAAGAGATGTCTGTGTACATTAATTGAAATGACAATAAGTTTACATTTTATATTGTAAAATTTTGTTAATATTACATTTTTGCCGAGTTATATATACGCAAAAAAATCAAAGATCAATCTGTAGATTGAAAGAAATAAAATCTTTTTAATTTTTTTATTTTTATTGGACCAAAGGCTCTTGAAACGAATATGAACATCTCTAAATGAAATTTTTTGCTGCTTATTTAAAAAAGATAAAAGTCATAAAACGTCACTATGAAAGAAATAATTCTTTCATTCTTTCTAGAAAGCCAATTTTGCATAATGCGTGCATGTCCTTGATCGATTCGAATTGTCATGTTAGCGCCTCGAGCATCGTGTATCGAATTCATCGCGTTTCAACGCGAATTGTGACGTGTCATATTTGTTGACAGTCAGCGAATATAATGAGCCATGCCGAATGGTCTTCTGCGACATGCTATAGTTCGGCGAGACCAAGCCGCGCGTCCGTGGGAACTTACCATGGTGGAAATTACGGTCGATTCTCTATATACAGAGTGTCCCAACCTACCGTGACATATCTTTTATCCACACAGAATCTTTGATCAATTTGAAATCAATGTCCTTGATAAAAGCGTTGACAGAATAATAAATTAATCTTTAGATTATAAGCGACTGTAAGTGACGAATTTTTGGGAAAGTAAACTTCTTTGGAATGCATACAGTGATGTTTTATCGTTTTATCAAATTTCAAATGCATCGAGCAATTTCAAACGAGTTGAACAAATTCAGTAATTTAAGCATTTGTTAAATAAATATATACATATTGTTGAAAATCGAAAATTCATAATACTTTTCAACATTTTTTTCTCTTAAGAAAGAACTTCCCGTATTGGTTTTCACATCGGTCCAAGAATCTGTGATCAAAAGAACGTTTGGTGTATTTTTCCCTTGGATATTCTATGATCTATCTCATATCTCAAAACTGTAATTGCATTGCATTTTATACATAAAAGAATCCTTTTTAAAAAGATGATAATTATCTGAATTATATGTATATATATAAAGAACTAGAGATTAAAAAGTTAGACTCAAATTATATTTACAGAGTAAGACGGAATAAAAAATATTTGCTCTTGCAAATTTTAGTTTACTTTATGTATATAAATAAATATAGTTTAAATATATATATTCAATTTTTAAATAAATATTTTTATTAAGTAAATCTTACTTTTAGTAAATATTTAATATGAGAATATTGCATGAATAAAATATTTATATTTTGAAGAAAATGTAAAAATTGAGGTAAA